>NC_092520.1:115245000-115482500 GCF_037038585.1 Patagioenas fasciata
GTTGACCTGAACGGTTGTTCATCAATTTCATCCACAGCTTGTGTAGGTGGAGGCCACCAGCTTCTCCTGTATCCATGTGATTAAGGAATTCAAGGTTCTTCATGTATTCCGTCTTCAATACAGGTAACAGTTTGATCTTCTCAGATGTTGCTTTTGTGTATAATTCAGGAAAAAAAAAATAAAAGGAAAGTATTTAAAATGTTGTAAGTATATTTTAGATTGCATATGTTGACAAACATGCATATTTAAAGCCTCCTGAGTATGCTTAGGGGCATAGTTGGAGTTGTTCTCCTTTTGGGAGCCTTTAAAACTAAGGCTGCTGACACATTGTAAGATATTCATTCAGAGAAAATTCTTTTTATGTGTGACTGACCAAGAATATACTAGATGGCATTAATAATAAGCCCGTGTAGGAAAAGTTAAGAAAAAATAAATTGTGACTTTCTTTAAGCACAGTTTTCGTCTGAGACGTAGGTCTGATGAACCAGCTGATTTTGTTGAAGAAAATCTCTCTGTTTATTTCCTCTTTCTTCAAGGATTTTATTTATATGATTTAATATATCTCCTTGGAAAAAGCGAAACTTGTATGCTGTATCACAGACTGACAAATTCTTTGAGCAATACTTAGTAAATTACCAAATGCTTCATAATAAGTTATAAAACTCATCCAAAAATAGTTATAGAGAAAGAATTAATAACTCTCTGCTTATCTCAATTGTCAGTGAAAAAGAACAAAAAAGATTGCAAGTCACTGCAGAACGTTTAATGTGTGTGGCATTTTTAGGAAGTTTTCTGTTAGCTCCACACTATAGAAACATAAAAATGTCCATAATTTGTGGGGTGGGGGGGGAATGGAGTGAAACTGTAGAGCAAATATCCACAAAAAAACATGAGTGGTAATGAAATTTCAGAATGAGAATGAACTTTAAGAAGAATCTGACTTCTATGCAGACTTCTCTTTGGCAGCATTTACATATGAGCATTGAAGAGGAAGACAAAATCAATCTGATTCCCAAAGAAAGCCCTACATAAAAAATTATCGTTTGCTCGAAAAAGAAAAGGGAGACAGTGAAGGGAAGGGGTGAGGAGGGAAGCACTCTGCTCTTTGTATCAGTATCTCAAAAATAGGCTTTTATTTCTTGATTGTACCTCACACTGACATGGATAAAGGAAGCAAAAATCATCAAGGCAAAGATTTCAAGAAACAGTCTACATCATTCAGCCTTCCTGTGAACAGGAACATGGACAGAATATTAAAAAGAAAAAATGCTGTCATTAATAAGCTACAAGGAAGTACATGCATACAGAGTACTTCCACATTCACTCTCCGACCATGAGGATGTAAAGGCTTAAGTTACAATATCAAGGACCAAAGAATCTGCCCATAGATGTTGCTCAGGAAGCGTGACGCTGAATGGGGGGAGGGAAGAGAAGGGAGCGTTATTTCTTCTGGACCTGGGGGATAGTAATGGGGCTGATATCGAGTGTAAATTTTCAAAGCTGTTACAGCCAAATAACTCTGCTCAGTGCTTCAAAACATACCTGCTATAATAATAACGTAGTGTAATGCTCAGTTGGATTTGTGGAGTCCCTAAGCTAACTGGTATGAAAAATAATATGCATTTTGAGCCTAGAAGAATGAAGAAGTAGGGAAATGGCATAAATCATGGCACAGCAAGCCATCAAAATCATCTACCGTGATCACACTTGGCAGTTTATAAACTTGAATGTGACTTCCATTTGGTTTCTGTGTCAGACTCCAAACATTAAGGAAAAAGGGTCTTAAAAAGAAAAAAAAAAAAACCACAAACAAACAAAAACAACAACAAAAAAAGGTGAACAGCTTTTGGGCAAAGTTTGCCTGGAAGTACTTGGTTTGACAGGCTTAGTACGAGGTGACAACAGAGGAGATACCTTGTAGCCATATGAACACCTAAGTAAAGTTTAATGTAGCATGGCCCTCACAGGAAGAAAACAGAGTTGTCTTTGTTTTTCCTGATTTTTTTTTCTTTTTTGCTGCATCTAACTAAAAGAGTTAATAGGAGTAGGTTTAATATACCAATCAGTGCAGTTTTAACAACAGAGTTGTCTTGAGAAAGACCTTCTAAGATGTTTTCTGGTGAATAATCAGAAATTAGTTCTCTTTTACTTTCTGAAGAAATAACACCAGTGTTAGAGAGTCCTGAGCACTTTGCATTTTGGTGTAAAAACTACGTGAACTTAAATGTGTTCCCTCACTGTATGAAAAATTATACAACCGGGTTCTCCAGGGGAACCCCTGTTCATTCACATGCAATTGCTTTTTAACTTGTTTAATTTACAAACTTAAAATGGTCACCATAAAATCTGTATCAGTCAGGAAATCACTCTGGATTCATTGAACGGATACTAGTTATCCCACACTGCTTATAGCATTTTCATATCTGGCCAAATATATTGCAGCTGGAAAGATCAATGAATAGCACTTAGGCCAGACATAACTTAATGCCTTTTAAAGTAATAAATGGCTATTGTGTTTTCTAGCAGAGAAATTCAGGTCTGTTGTTAAAGAAAAATCTGACATATTTCTTATGTTTCTTCAATAGAGAAATTGGTCTATGTATTTCCAAGCACTGTTCCCTACCCTGTTGTGGTATGTCACTTAATTTTCTTCACACTCTCTTGCTTCTGTGTTCAATAACAAGTTCAGTAGCAGAAGAGAAAAAGCAGGAATAGAATGGAACATAATTTTCTAATAGCCTGTATAAGTGGAAGAAACATTAGCAAATATATGAGATCCCTGTAACTAGTGTCCTCAGTTCTCATAAGAGACAATTCTAAAAGAGCTAAATGAGCTGCCTTGGTATGGCTCCCTGCTGATATAGATACTTCAATAGCCTAAAAAAATGCTCTCCTCACACCACCACAGCTGGTGACAGCTCAGGGACTTGCCTTGCTTGCTGCTGCTTTCAACAGAAGTCTAAGGCTGTCTTCAACCTGTCTTTTCCATTTTGCAGTAAGAATGTGATTCACTCAATTATTTCTTTATTTATTTTGCCATGAGCATCAAGAACTTCACCTAGTGCAGAATGAATCTTTCATTTTATGTTTGTACAGGTGAATAGGAGGGGAGACAAAAGGAGCGTTCTGTGTGCAAAGAAAAATGTTTGGACTTGAAGATCTGTTTCACACTTCTCTCATGAGCACTCTTTGAATGAAGAGCAATAGAGCCACAAAACATTAACGGCCATTCTGGGGGCTTTGTCTCATCCCAGCCAATCTGGCATGGAAAGTTTTGAAGTGTAAATAACTCAGAGTTGTTATTTAGATGTATTTATTTGGCTCTCATATATAAGGGAAATTAAAGGAGACACTACAGTAGGACCTTAATGATAGTTCATATATCTGTTGACAAATACAACTCTCACGGGAAAATATTTTGTCCTCTCCCTGGTGGAAAAAAAAAAAAAAAATCATGTTTCATGGCTTCTAAAAAGGATGTTTAGATGGACCCTTTTGCATTAAAAGGAGACAAGCATTATAAAATGTTGCCTTTATATTTTTAAACTTCATTTTCTCAGTCTAAGCAAGAGTAGGAAGGCAAAAAAATGCAGTAAATAATACTTTTGTTATTCATTTACACATGTAGGGGATAATCTTTCCTTGAAACTAAGTAAGATGTAGAATATAGTAAAAACTGCATAGACCTGTTTTTTTGGTACTACCATATTGACATCCAATGTGTCTGTTTAAATAGCCAAGCTCATTGTACCTGTACATTTGCTGTAAAGAAATTCAATAATGGAATCAGGGTTTAGCATGTCTTACGAAACAAAACGTATCTTAACGCAAATTAATTCTACACTCAGCATAATGAGTTTCAAAGATATTAAGTCATTAAAATGGTCAAAGGACTTCAGTGAGATTTACTTGTCAGTTAGATTTTTCTGAATATTATTTACCATGGTATTGACCAGTTCTGGAAACAGTTCAAAAAACCCTGCCTGGATAATATTAGGTTGTTTCTGAATTTTCTTTCTATTAACAGTCTGTGATAGGAAACATAACTGTAAAATCAAACAAAATAGTCGCTTTTAGAGCATCCGTTGTCAGTAATAAATTAAGGGTCTAGCCCTGGGTTGTAGGAAAGATATGGATTTGAACAACATATTAGTCATAAAAACGTACTTTCCAGATGTTTATTCTCATCCCAGGACTATGAAATGAAGTAGCAGAGGCTCTGTAAAGGCTCGCCTTGTGCCCATTTAGATGAGGAAGCTGATGGTCTTGATTAAGAGGTGGAGTTAGTTCATTTTGATAACTATGAGCTATGTAGCAAAGTCAAATTAGTATAAACCTAGAAGGAATAAGGAAGGAAAAAAGAATGCATATCAGAGATAGGTTTTGTTATTTATATATGGAAAATATCTCCATGGACATAACTGATATTTATACTGCGATTTGTCTCTTAACTTCTGCAGATAAGAGTAGAGAGGTGACATTGAACATAAGGAATCCTCCAAAACTTTTTTTTTTCTTCAATTGTATTTAAAAATTTAATTTCAAAATCCTAGATGAGGTGTAACAGTAAGGAGTATCTTCTTTCTTCATTCTGCAAATAACAATTAAAATAGTGTGTTAAGCATGGCTTCACCATTTTAGAACCAAACATGCAAAATAAACTATTGTGTATATAAAGGTAACATTAAAAAAACTAAAGATAATTGTACTGAAAATTGTTTAAAAGAAGGAAGAACAAGTCATGAATGGTTTAATGCAGAAAGTGTGTCACTTAGACTAAAAGAAATAAAAAAGAAACTCCTGCTTCCCAAAACAACCAAACTCAAATTGACACATCTTTTATTTTGCTGTGCCTAAAATTGCTGATCAGGAGGCAGTGTGGTGACCTCTGCTCCCAGCCATGATCATGGCATTGAAAAGTGTCATTGTGAGAAATTGGGAAAACACAGAAATTCCATCAATGACTGAGTGGACACACACAATAGAGGATATGCTTGTTACAGAAAAAAATTGACGCAACAACAAGGCTGCCACCTGATGCCCTGCTTTTGTAGTTTCTTAATTTTTTTTTCTTCTTTTTCTCTTTTTTCTTTTTTCTTCTTTTCAGATGTTGTATGCTTTCTAGTCACTAAAAATTGAACAGTTTTCAACACCAAAAAGAATATATATGTATCTAAGCTGACACATAAGAGGAAGCTAGCTATATGGCCACTGCTGAAACAGTGACTTATGGGTTGCACTGGAGTCATCTAACACTGTTTTTTCATTTATTGCTGGATGGTGTGCTGTTTAAAACAACTTAATTTACCAAGAATAACACATCTGGGACAGACAGTGGTGCACAAAGATTTCATTTACAACATTAAGATACACTATAAATTGTTTGTGTATTCCAGGAAAAGGGTTGGACATATTCTTGTTTAGAATAACTTAAGAAAACCCAAGGGTTTTGAAATGGCATTTTTAAGTACACATTACGCTGACATTTGTCTTTTACTTGTGTTATACAACTGCATTTTTAGATGTTACCTAATATCCTATTCCTTTCATCATTCATGTCCTGAATATTCTCCCTCAATAAAATGATAAATATATTTGTGGTAGCGGTCTTCAATTATAATTACACAAGACGGATTTAAAGTTTTTGAAACAGGATTATAAAATATGGTTTTCTGAAGAATGGAAATGTAACACTGCCACTTCCTATTAGAAGTAATTTTCACTGCATCTCTACCTCTTATGGTCTGACACTACTTTGTTCCGTAACCTTGTCAGAAGTATAGGCTGACTTATGTTTTTATTGCTATTGCATCTGAGGCATGTAAGTACATTAAATACATGTACATCTCAGAAGAGTGCTAGATGAGCTCATTTGCCACTCATTGGTGAAACTCTTGTTCTGCAGTTTAGACCAGTGCTTAAGTAGCATTGCCATGACTCGGTAGACTGGAATTCTCAGTCACAAATCATAAAGGAGGAGGAAATACTGAGGTCTACTTTTTTTGTAGATCTATCTCAGGCCACTGTCGTTCTGGTTACTAGTTAAACCAAAGTTGTTACAGCAGAGTGAATAACAAACTCAAAGTTATTTAAAACATTTTCCAGTTCATGAAAAATGTATGAAAAGACATTTCCCAGTGTATTAAAGTCCTTAAAGAAAGCATTAGAGGTGTTGATATCATGAATAATCTTTTTCTGCCTTATTTTATAGAACTGTATTACATGGCAATACTTGGAGAGCAGCATACCACACCATGCACATGAGAGAGATTTGTGTCTTTAGTCATACTTGCAGGTCATCACAACACATGCGTGACTCATGTGTGGCATAGAAATGGCTTTGATTGACACACTGGTGTGACTACACTCACTGTGCTTGGTTTTTAGATGGAAGATTAATTGAACAAGATTTGTTATTATTTCACATGTTTAGTAGTATGAAAGAAGTAGGAAATTAATCAAGGGGACACCGTTCAGTCTATGTATTGTAACGTATCCTTTGGATTTAGAATCAGCATATCCTGTCTATAATAACTTTAAATATCAGCTTAATGTCCCTATTCAATTTACTTCTACTTTTTATTGCCCTACACATATAGAAGGGCCATGAAATTCTCTTGGTGGAGAAGATACAGTTTAAGTTGTCAGATTTCTGACACAACATTAGTTGGAGGGATATCTCCGAGGCATTATCCGATCTTGTTAACTTTGTTCTTGCAGAAATATTATTCCATCTAAGGAGAGAAAAAGGTTCCAACTGACTTGTCTTGACTGATATTTTATTTCCAAATTGTTCCATTCAAGAGAATATGATTACTAAAGATTATTTTCAGAGTAAAATATTACTCATTGTACATTACAGCAAGGGAATTTGGCCTATGTTCTTAATGTTTCTCCCAGTTGATGAGAGGGAGGGAAAGGCCATAAAAACGGCAAACCTGATCACACCACTGTGATATTTCTCATGGCAAATACTTTCTACAGATATTAATGTCTAAATGATGGATCTAAAAAAATTCATTTTTCCTTCCCAAACTTTTCAGCATTTGAGTGAGATATGATGTTATTTGTCATATTTTTGTGTATAATATGACTTATTACACTCTTAAAAAGCTACATAGTCTACCGTCAGGGCTGTATTTCACTCATATCAGGTGTTATGTCAGGTGATTCCAGAAGCAGTGAAATAAAAAGTACTAGAAAAAAGCAGAAAGCTAGTCTGTTCCTCTGTGTTTTTTATAATCATGCATTAAATCTTTTCTGTAGTCAGATATACAAGAGTTATTGCTTTCACAAAAAAACAGTGAAAGCTGAAGTACACAATGGGAGAAGTGAGTACTAGTTATCCCCTCTTATCACTCACTTGCTCTGTGACCTGAGGAACCCTCGTTCTGTACTTTTAATCTGCTGAATGAAAACCCTTTAACAGCTGATGACAGATGTTTTGTGTCTCACGCTTACACTTAAACAGTGAGAAATGCAACACTTCTGTTGTGGTTGTATCTTCTGGACACGAGTGTACTAAATAAAATAAAGAAAAAAAAAAAAAAACAAATATTTAAAAAGCCTCTGAGCGAACCAGCAAGAACTGACTATACCATAAACCTGAAGTTTTCCTGCAAATCAAATGTAACTCTACTGGGAACTTCCATCAGAAGATTAAGGCATCCCTGAAAAGATAAAACTAGAATTAATCTGGGGTTAGCTACTCAGATGCTTAGGCAGCAGCTTATTAGAATTGTCAAATGACTACAGATCAACATGTTGTCATGTCACGCTGCAAAATACAGCAGGGCATGCCGCACTGGAAGCAACAATTTATTCAAAAATTTGTTGATATTTGCCTTTAAAGAACATTGGTTTTGAAGTAACATAGCAATTTCAGAACAGTCACAAATTATCATTTCCCATACAGCTCCATATGCAAATCTGCACTGATAAATACTACCCTACATGCCAGCCCAAATGGAGGTTCATTTTTTAATAACACTGGTTTCTTGCAAATGCAAGTTTCTGGAGTGATTTCCATTGAATCTTCACAATATTGGGCACAAGAATATTCCCATTAATGAGCAAAGAAATTCTGGTATTAAAGTTTCTGGACTATTGATGTTGACACTTTTAGCATTGCCAGCGTAAACAGCTTGCTAAGCATTATCTTGTGTTACAGGTGTGTCAAATATCTGACTAACAGATGTTAGTAGCAAATGAAGTAGGAAGTTTCTAAACAGGAAAGTACAGGCATCTGAGATAGCACAGATCACCAGCATTCTTGTAAGTGTGCAACTGCAATTCTCAGCCTTTTCAAACTATGATTAGTCATCTAATTGTGCGTCCAAATTTAGTTGGTGCATTTTACATGCATAATTAATTGATTTCCTAAAGATCTCTCCTGGTTTTTAATTACTGCTGAAGCTAGCGTTAAATATGGACTGAGCCAGTCTGCACACCAATTTCCTTTAGAAACTGGATGCAGACAGCTTGTGACAAGCGTGAGTATTCATACAATACAGAAACTGGCTGCTGTCTAGGCTGGGATATGTGTACTTCACCATGGGTTCAGTTTAATTCATTTATTGTCTGACTGAAGTGAAGTCATTTGGTCTTAATTGGTTACTGAGGCATTGCTTAAATATTGGCATAGGAGGAAAACATTTTACATTTAAAGAGACTCTTCTGAATTTCTTGTCATTTACACCTGTAATTATATGAAAATGCGAAAGCATAATAAAGAGTGACAGAAACTCTTGTCTAACGTGATTTCCAGTGCTGCAATCAGCAACTGGATGACAGTGTATCTGCCTTTTTCTGGTGTATATTTCCATACTTTGTTAATCAGAGCAGCAATACCATTGACACAAACAGAAGCTTTGCCCAAGTAAGGAGTTAATGATTTGACCCACCTCTTTCCTCTAATCCATGCTGGTTTGTGAATATAAGGGATGTTTCCTTGAGGTGTACATCCCAAAGCTCCACAGTTCAGTCACCATATACTGAAAACTGTAGTAGCATTAAACTGATGCTCTTTGTGAAAGACCTGTGTATTTTGTCAAAAGGTCACAAATTTGCTGAATATGTTCCCATTAACAACACCCTATTTCATTCCCCTTTCTCCAACATCTAACAACAAATGGCTTTAATAATAACCTTGCTGCTGTGTTCTAATTTTCACCTCAATCTCTGCTCAGTCCTAGCTCCATTTTCCATTTGTTCTTTCTTGCCTTGTTAAGTTAAACTCTTGATATGTATATAAACTTGAATATGTCCCATTAGCCTTTTCCAAAGCAAGAGGGTAGCGTTGGTCACAGGAAATAATATTTTTCACTTATATGGCTTCTTCTTCCTTGAAAACCCAGAGCACGTCACAAAGTTTGACTGCCTACATTGTAGGGGATGAATGTTCAAATACCAAGGAAGTGAAAATATGGAGAAGGAATAACTGATCCCATAGTCTGCAGGAGAGCTGCAGGTAAGGTTTAATTTGTATAATTACCAAATGTTTTACATAATATTGTATGTTCCCAGGATTTTTGTACAGGGATGTATTCAAAACAGAGGTTTTGATAATACATTTTCTCACTATAATGAAGCATGCATTATATTTGGTCAACACTGTGGTGGTAGAAGTTATAGTAGGGTCATAAAGGGCCTAGAGAAATTTGCGTGCAACAGATCAATAAACGGACACCAAAAGAACCAGTTGAGGTGTCCTGTCTAGCTTTCCTAGTATAACAGGTACAGATATTGGGTGAGTACAAAGGGAACGAAACACAGGAAGTGACGAAGCTCATGTGTTCAAATAGGGTTTTCCTATTACTACTACCAGACACAAATATTTGCCCACAGAAACTGTTGAGCTAACCCAGTAAGGCATTTCCTCTATTTTTATGTAGAGTTTCTTGCTGCTGATGTATCCAGAACCAATCCTTCTGTTCTAAGTAAAAAATCTCACTTAACTATTACAAAAAATATTAACAGAATTTTCTTTCCTTCTCCTTTCATGAATGTACCACATATGCTATTCACTTGAACTTATCAAATATTCTAATTTGAATTTTGTTTTTAAAGAAAGTGTGAGACATGTTCAAATAAAAGGTTCACTAAAGGCCCACAGGTTTTGTTTTGTTGTGGGTGTTTTTTTGTTTGGTTTGGTTTATGTTTTTGTTTTGTTTTGTTTTGTTTTAAACTACATCATGTTTTGACTGAAGTAAAATCCCAAGCTTTAATCTGAAAACTGGTTCTGTTTTCATATGAATGCCTCATCACTGCTCAAAATGATTTTTTGTTCATACAGATGTGGCTAGTAAGTCTTTGCTTCCACTTATCTCTTGTGCTAATCTACATTCTTTTAACTCTGCACCTCACTTGTACACTCTCCTGTCTTTAAATAACATCATATCCATTCACAGTTAACTATATTCTTCTAAGAGAAGCCAACCATTAAAAGAAATTGAGTCCTCCTTTAAGCAATTTTTAACTTTTTCTTCAAACTATAAAATCTCCTTTGTCTTCCCATGGAGTTTCAAAATTGCAGTAACAATTATTGATTATTAGCGTACTCTTTCATAGTTCAACTCTTACTCATCTGCATATTCTTATGCCTTTCTTTTTAGTCTTTATTTTGCTGATTATTTACTGTATTTAGCTATCATATTTATGCATTGGTTTATAATTTAGCAGAAAACATGTGCAGGGTGTTATGTGTCCTCATACCTCTAGTGATGGAAAGTATACCATATAAAAAAAGCAGTATCTTGTACTGATATTCCTCAACCTTCCAGTATGATCAAGAATATTTACTGTTACTAAAACCTGCAGTGTAGGTTCTAACTGACATGAGAGTAATGCTGTTAATATATCCAGAGGATATTGCCATAGGAGAACCATCAGAAGTTCTGTTAGGTAGCTCTGTTTATTTAACAAATGCCTTCATTAACAAAAAAAGTTCAAAAAATCAGCTTTCTTGTGGCAAAAAAATACTAGTATGGCATGATTTTAGTTGGATTTTCCAAATATTGTAGTAGAAATAACTTTGGAAAAGTTAATACTCAAAGTCAGACTTTGCCTGCAAGAGTATAAGCTTTCCACATGTAAGTAGATATAGATAAACTAATTTAATAATTTGCTTTAGATATTTGACTTTAACTGTGTAAGAACAGAGACTTGTCCAGGTGCTTTATGTGACTTGTGAGGTTTTGGGCTACAGACAATAAAGTTTGTCTTGCTTCTTGTCTGACTTGTTCTCTTAAATTCCAGACAAATTCTAGTGCCATTTTTCACACAAAATACAGTTTTACGCCCAGTAGCATGTGGAATTTAAGATGATGGGTCCATCTAAGCTTCCACTCAGTGCAATTATGAGGTTCGGTATGTAGTTCTTTACAGTGACCAATGAAGGGATTCCGCATAAGAAACACCATTCTTGTGAATAACTATCTTTGCTACATTTTTCAAATACACAACCCTTGTTTTGAGTTTGCAGAGAATCTTTCTGGAATGAGATCATGTCTGACTGATGCTTCTGCTGCAATAAATACCATGCAATGTAAAAAATTATAGAAATGTGATCTTTTTTAAAGGCTTGTAGAGACTTTAGCAATGTTCTCACTTCTAGTTTTTCTTTGTCGTGTCTTCTAATTTCTGTTTCTAACATATTAATCCATTAGTGTAGCATCATAGAAATGTTACTAAACGGAAGTTTTAAAAACTAATTGCAAGATTTTCTTGATACAGAGAATTAACAATTAACTAATTAACACTTAAAGAACTAACACTTAAAGACACTTAGAGAACTAACCCTTGCCCCACATCACTAGACTTAAGGAGCCAACAGAGAGCTTTGTAATTGTATGAGAAGCAGGAGTTCGCTGATGACTTGCAAAGATAATAACCCTTGGGTGCATCCTTAGTGCATCCTTGGGTGAACTAGACAACAGAAACTTGGGCACAGGACAGGAGATATGGCAGTTTTAACCAACTCAGCAGTCTGAGTCCTAACCAACTTATCACACTGGACCAAAAGTAACCCTGCACAGAGAAGAGGACCCAGGTTCACGATCACTGTGCAGCTGCAACCAGGAGGAGCCAGAGGTGGAGGCTATGGAAATGGTCTCCCAGAACTCATTGTAATAAGAACCACCTTCTTGGGGACAGGTTACGAATATGTATAGGTGTTCCTAAAACTTTCATGAATATGTAACACTTTACTGTATTTAACCAAGCTCACAGTTACTGTAAATTTACACACGACTTGGGCGGAGCTATCCTCTGTGTGTCTGCTGCCGTAAATACATACCTTCTTTATAATCTCAAGGGCTGTAAGGTCATTTCCACACCTCATTCTTAACAGCTGCTGCTGATTACACAACTCTGATTCTGCTAAATTAGGAGAGGACTATATGTCCTGCTAATAATGTATCCCCAGCCATCACCTTCCACATAGATTGGAGCACCAGTTACCCACTGTGGTTGTGATAGGTTAAGGCATGAGGAGAGATTTATTTATATACATTCCATATTGTACAAGAATCTATAATATATTTCAAATATTTCTGAAGTCAGACTCTGAAATCCTTCTTGAAGTTTCTTAAATCAGATTACTCTTCCCCTTCAATTAAACACATCTATAAACAGAGGTCTCACGTTCTTAAGAAAAAAATACTGTATAGTGCAACTGAGATGGCACATTTTCTACCCCCTGGAATTCCTTACTAGATATAAAACATGATTTCAGAATGAAAAACCAATAGGCATAATGTGCAAAATTAGTATTCAAAATAAAAGATACTTAAGTGAACAATCGCAAACATATACCCACCGGTCAGGGTGAAAATATTAGTCTACCTCCTAGACTCTGTCTCTTCTCAGCCAATAAGCATTAATTGGATTTTTGTCTGGTTGATCTTCTACAGCTATTTCTTACATTTGAACACAAGGTAATCAAATTAAGTGCAACAGATACAACACTGTAGGAACTGATTCAGAATGGGTAGATTATCTTACATTCAAAAATTAAAAGAAAATTGGATGTGATTGTGACTTTGTGTATGTGTTCACACACACTCTTGCATATCCGCAACATGTGTATAATTGCTTTTAATTATACAAAAATATGTCACAAAGAAAACTTTAAAATAGTATTTTCATTTGAATTTTCTACCTTAATATTGCTAAAATGTTAGAACTTTCTTTGCATGAGCTAGAACAGTAAGAACAGGGACCACAAGTGTCCATAATATTATTGACACATAAGATAACATCAACAAGTATATGTGTGTATGTGAGTAAACATGCATATTTGTCTACATTTCTGCTTGTTCAGTTTGGTAATAGAACAACTTTATGGGCAGAATCTGCTTGTTCTTAACCTAGTGTGTTAAGGAACTCATTTTTGATCTGGAAGCTCCTTGTGATATTGTAATAGAACTAGGTTTAGTCTTGAATAAGGATTTTATTTTTAATATAGTGTAAATATTTTTACACATACACAATTGTATAACCATATATGATGCTGGATGATCATACACTAAGAGTGAAACATTTTATTTTTATGAAGAAATATAGTAAAACTCTCTGATAATGAGCAGGCAGAATAACTGGAATTTTATATTATCTTAGTGTTTTGCTGACATGCACAATGCTTTAATCTGGGAATGTCAGGAGTACTACATAGATCGAAACTGTCAATATCTACTCATCTAAAGAGGTCATTTGTATTTGCTTCAAGACTAGGATTAGATGATGAAATATGTTTCTTTGTTAAGTATGAACTCCAGGACCATTTAGAGAAGGACATCACAAAATTTCCCATGGGTGTATTTTGGCAATGAAAACCTGCAGTATTGGAAATGTATGTTGCATACTAGTAAAAAACATGAATCTTTCCCTATGGGGGTTCTGGTCAATGACAAGTTGAACATGAGCCAACAGTGCCCTGGCAGCCAAGAGGGCCAGCTGTGTCCTGAGGTACATCAAGTGCAGCATTGCCAGCCGGGTGAGGGAGGTGATTGTCCCGCTCTGCTCTGCACTGGTGCAGCCTCACCTGGAGCACTATGTGCAGTTCTAGGCACCACAGTATAAAAAATATATTAAGCTACTGGACAGTGTCCAGAAGAGGGCTACAAAGACGGTGAAGAGTTTGGAGAGGAAGCCGTATGAGGAGTGGCTAAAGTCACTTGGTTTGTTCAAGCTGGAGGAGACTAAGAGGAGACCTCATCATGGTCTACAGCTTCCTCAGAAGGGGAGGAGGAAGGGTAGGTGCCTAAATTATTCTCCTTAGTGACCAATGACAGAACCCGAGGGAATGGCAGGAAGATGTGCCAGGAGAGGTTTAGATTGGACACTAGGAAAAGGTTCTTCCCCCAGAGGGTAGTGGAGCACTGGAACAGGCTCCCCAGGGAGGCAGTAATGGCTCCAAGCCTGGCAGTGTTCAAGAAGAGACTGGACAACACCCTCAGACACATGGTGTGAACTGTGGGGTTGTCCTTTTCAGGAACAGGAGTTGGACTTGATGATCCTTGTGGGTCCCTTCCAGCTCAGGACATTCTATGATTCTATCATTTCCTCAGTTTTATGAGTGATGGCCAATTAGCAGATACCAATGGCCGAAATTAAAGAAATGGAAGATTAAAAACAAAAAAGGATGTTTCTATAGCACAAGTCAGTGAAAGATGGTACTTTATGATTTTTTGTGTTCAGTTCTTGAAAATCATTAGCCACAGATGAGACCTACTGAATGGATATGACCATGCTACTGTTTGTTTTTCTTTGCCAATATGACCTTATGGAATCTTCTCAGAAAGCAAAAGAGTATAGTTGATAGCTACAAGGCTAAACTGGCTTTCACGAGTAATAATTATAGAATCACTTTAGACTGGTTATGTGAATATCCTAGAGCAAAGACCTATGGGCCTGGGGACATATTTAGTTTCAGTATCACTGAATCCCTGTCATGAATATTCGTTGATCATTATTGCTTTTAATTATTATAAAGTGGGTGATTTCTGTAATAAAACTTTTATTTTATTTTATTTTATTTTATTTTATTTTATTTTATTTCATTTCATTTCATTTCATTTCATTTCATTTCATTTCATTTCATTTCATTTCATTTTATTTTATTTTATTTTTTTTCTAAAGGTATGAAAACATGTCTGGTGGAAAATATCCAGAATGAATGATAGTGTGTTATAGACACTAATTTCTATATTTTCTCTCATTTTTTTTTTCTTTGGTGTAATGAACTATTATACTTTTTGACAGTCACAACAAAAGAACGAGTGACAATATTTGAAGTGCTATAATTATTCATGACTTGGAAGGAAGAAAGCCCTCTTTCTCTCTCCATGTTAGTAGGCCCTCCAAACCACACACAGTTAAATGATCAAACATTCAAGTCATACTTAGGGAACAATTTAATGTATACTAAAGTCAATGGGAACCTTCCCACTACCCTTTGCACTAGCTTGTTAGATCATAGAATTTTCAGGATAGAGATTGTCTTTTCATTAGGCACAAACCATGCAAAGTAAATATGATCTCAGTCTTGATTACTTAGTACAGATACAATTATCATAGAAAATAGTAGTGGGTTTTCAGTTCGATGTGTCAATGTGTGGCCTATGTAAGAAAAAAATAGTAACCCTTTAAAATATTGCCCTTGTTTCTTCAGCTTTCAGTGCTAGGTGAAGTCCCAGTCTCATTTACAATGACTTTCCTTTGGCACTACCTTTGACAGTGTCAAGACTTTTCTCAAAATAACACCTTTACATATAATCCTGCATCGTTTTAGTTAACATAATTTATATTATATTATCCTTTATTCTTTGCTAATTAATTCCCATTGGCTACTTTCTAACAAATATTTGACTAAAATTCGATAAAATAAATGTTAAATATTGAAAGGTAAATGAAGTATTTTACAATACTTCAGACTTGCAAATAATTCATAGGATTCCTATAGGTTAGAACTTGTTTACCAACTAACACCAAATGTTTACCATAAGGTCTACCAATAGTGTTTGTGGGGTTTGTTTGATTGGTTGGTTGGTTTTGCTGTTGTTGTTGTTTTTCCATACTCAGAAGTATAACTTCTTTTTCCTGGAAGTCTAGATATTTTTAGGTCAATTGATTTATATCTATTGCTTACTGTGTGTTATTAGGTTAGTCATTTACTGACAAATGTTACACAGATTCTGAATAAGATTATTTTTATATCACTGTTTATAAATCTGAGTTCTCAACTGGGATTAGGGAGATCAGAAAGCACAAACCATTAAACAAAAAACAAAAAACAAAACAAAAAAAAAAAAAAAACAACAAAAAAAACCAAAAAAGAAGATGTGTTAGCTTGTGGCAAGCCAGTAAATCTGTTATCATCTTTGGTTATCTTGTCCATGTTTTGAACAGAAAAGTTGCCTATGGCTGAAATCACTCAGTAGAGACAACAAGTAGGCACACATGGCACATCCATACCATGCACAATTTTCAACATGCAAATTGGAATTTGGGCGCTAGCTGGATCCAGCTGGCCTCCAGCACAGCCTTGAGGCTCATGTCATCTGCACTGACACATAGAAATGCCCCAGGAGCTTCTCTGACAGAAAGAATCACTCAATGCCCACTGCTCAAGCCCCTTCCACCTCTGACATACCATCACAATGTCTGGAGCTGGCAAAAAGTCGATGTTTGCTTGCATCAAGATACTCCTGCCTAAAGATATCATTCAATTCCTTTACATTGCCAGACTGACACAAGATGTATGTGTGAGGGGCAAAGACTGGATTCCAAAATATTAAAAACATGTCTATAATAAGAATGTAGTACTCCAACAGCTAACAAAGTCCAAAGGGATCCATAAATGGGAGATTTTTGCCTCATTAATTCACAGCCCATTGTATAAAAGTAAACAGTTGTTATAATAAAATTTGCCACTTATAATAGTGAATGCTGGTCTCAACAGAAAAAAGTTATTATCTGAAAACTGAGCAGCAGACATTCTACTCATTCTGTTGGCCTTGCTATGATATGGCAGCACCTAACAGAGCAGCAGGACAAACATCTGTATGTTACAACCTCCTGAATAATCAGATCTTGTATGCCAGAAAACTTAGATATCACATTCTGAGTAGACCTAAGCAGCTGCTTGTATTATTCAAAAGCATTGGCTGCTATTTGAAAACTTGTTTTCTCCAAACCAAACTTGCAAGTGAGCAGACGTTCTTTTTAATTTTCTCTGACTTTATTAAGTCACACCTCACTTCATGTGACTTCAGGGCTTCAACTTGATTGGTTTTATTTATTCATCTATTTATTTATTTATTTATTTTTAACCACCACCTTCACCTCGCTCTCTCGTGAGTCCAGCGAGAGTGATCAAGGGGTACTGAAAGACAAGAATTGCATTTGATCATTGTGGATTGTTTTCACTCACCCTGCCAGCTGCACTGAATGACTGACAGCCATATGAGGAAACAGTAAGTGCTGAAAGGGGCAATGATATGTTGGGAGAAAGGAAAAGAGAGAGTCATAAATCACTCTTTTGTTAAAAATAAATTTGTAGGTTGTGTTTGTGATAGTTGCTTACCACTTTTAAAAAGTGGTTTTTATAATATTATGCAACTCCACTTTTGCTTGCTGTACCCAACTGTTGCCTCCCATGTTAAGTGCATGCAATAAGGGTTTCAGGGTAGACACTGCTTTTTTGTGTGTGTGTGTGATTGTACTAAACCCCATGAGATGAAACTGCAATAAATATAATTGTTAATGCAAATAAGATATCAATTAATATTACAATTTTATTTATTATGAGGTCAGGAAGGGCAGATGATGACCAGTTAAGCCTGTCATCAGGGATAGCATTTTTGTGCAGTCACCTTTTTTAGCAGGATAATACAATGCATCTTTTTTACAGTCCTGTAGAGCGCATTGTCTGTGTTGCTGTTTGACACAGAATTAGGAGGCTTTTTCAGATTATCTGTTCTTAGATGTATCCACCTCCTACCATTTCCCAGTCTGTCACACGTGTTGACATTTAAGACACAGAAACTGTGCACATGTAAGACAAAGAAACTACGCAAGCTTGAATTTTAATTACTTGGCATGAATTTAACAAAGCTTTTAAGTCAAAGTAAGCAGTAGAGTTGTAATACTAATGCAATGTACAGTTAAATAAGTGCATTTAGTTACATTTATTGTATGTATAGCCATATAAGTTTTAAACGTGTACTGTGATGGTGTCCAAAGACCCCTATCAAAATCAGGACCTCAGTGGAGACAGCTAAGAAAATATCTCTCCTAGAGACTTCACATTCTAAATGTCACACAAGTAGATGAAGGCTGAGAAGGATATGACCTATAAATAAATGAACATGATGATGACTGACACAGTTTTATTTATTAAATATGTTTGTAGTCGCTGCTTTTCCCTAGATAACTAATCCTGAGGAATTATCTTATAAACTTGCTGAAAATAATTATCAGAAAAAAAATCCACAGCAGATGAGGCTTTGAAAGCTTTTGATAGATCCTGTCTAGGTCAGTGGAATATTTTGCCAATGAGGACTCTGATAGCACTAATGGAAGTCCACCTGAGCCCCTGCTGATGATAATACTACCAGCAGACACACTGATAAATTATAATGGGTACAGCAGCAGCAGCAGCTACTCCAGAAACATCCTTAAAGTGAATTTCCTTTAATGGCTAGGAAGACAAATGGCTCACATTTTATCATTGGATTCCTCCTCTTTCAGAAAATTGCCAATAAACTTCTTGTCCTTAGCCGAAGACTTGGCAGTGACTTGGACACAACAAATTTAACCCATTCAATGGCTTTCATCTGTTTATTTATGTCAGTTATTTTTTCAAACTGTTCTTCTTAAGCCAACCGATCTCATGCCTTTTCATATCTGAAATTAGGATAATTTCTTTTTTAGATGGCTCATAAACTGAAACAGTATTTCTGGGGAGGTCAGACTGCTGTGTAGTTGTTATTCAGAAGTAACTGCCCATACTATAAGTACCTAAATTCACAAGGTACTTCCTATTGAGATTTGGGAGTTTCTTTGTGGTGTTCCGAGACTCACTCAGCATGAACAGCTTTTGCCTAAATCTTCCTAAACCCATCCAGAATCCCAGAGCATTAACTGTGGGCATATAAACAAATGCCGTCAAATTCATGTGGCTTAACGAGTTACCTTGCATTGGCTAAAGCTTGTGTACTCTGTTAGCACTCCAATTTTCTTTTATTTAGCAAAGAGTTGCAATTGCCGCAGCTTGAGAGTTCATTCCCCCAACCCAATTTCTTTGCTCTTGTTCTGCTGCTGAAGACCATCCTTGCAGCCAGTGTGGCAGAACTAATGTTCCTTTTCTCTTACAGGTTAGTTTAAACTCCTGTTCACTGCTCATTTATTTTAGACTGTTGCCTTATACTAAGTGGTTAACGCATATGCAAACCTTTCTTCTGCTGATTTAATTTCAGGGAATGATGATCTCTGGAAGAGATATTGTGTTAAGCTCAAGCTAGTTTCACTAGTGCTTGTCTATAAATACCTTTAGCTCTTTTAATTACAAAGTAAAAACACATTACTTGAAATCTATGTGAAGGAAATTGCCCCGCATTTGGAATGGGCTAACAACATGCTGATGAATAGATAGCTCAGCTGACAGGTAAAAATTGTCAGTGTTCTCATAGCTTGGGGATCTCACATCCAGGTCCAGTAAGCGGCTTCATACAATAGACATTTTCAAAGAAAATCTATGCATACCAAGATCTTCTTATGAAAGTCACTGTCAGAGACATTAATGCTTCCAAAATTGCCTGGTCACTGTACAATAGCTATTCTGGCTCAGACATTTAGTGAGAGAAGTTAGGAGACTTGGATTCAATATCTTAATCAGTCTGTGGACTTTCAAAAACATATTCTCAAAAGACTGCAGTGTAACAGAGGTTAGTTTAGGTGGAAAGTACTCTCTACATTCAAGTTGAAATTGTGCTTTGGGTAGCAAAGACTGCAGTGTAACAGAGGTTAGTTTAGGTGGAAAGTACTCTCTACATTCAAGTTGAAACTGTACTTTGGGTAGCAAAAGAAACAGGATTATTTTGGCCAGGAAAAGCATGAATGATATAATCCAGTGAGAAGGGCATTTAGAAATACATATCACTACCTACTACTGAGACCATCTTTTATGTAATTATTTTGCAAAGAGGAAAATAATTCCAACACTTCTGATCTTCTAATTGTCTCTCTTTGTAGTCCAAAAGCAGGAGATTTTCTAACAACTTCCAAGAATTATTTTTGCAGAAAACTAACTTACTGTTTGAAGCTTGCAGCTATAGTATTCTTTTGAAGTCCACAGGTCTGTGAGCAGTGTCTTACAGACCACCAGTTGTCAAAGGAGTTAACCTGCAAAGCTATTATGTTTGGTTTTGAACATCCAGATCCTTAACACCGTGACTGTAGATGAAAACTAAATTGCTGAAGGGAGCTAACTTGTGAATGAATGCGAGCTGTGACATCAGCATTAGGTATTTAGGGACTGCATTTCATTTATCTTTGCTTTCATTTGATGATATTTCTGCTCTCCTTCCTGTGCTATTCAAGTGCAGTTAAAGTTTAAGGTGCACATACAGACTGGTAAATTGGTTTTAGTTTCTTATATGGGGTTAAGCATATGCTTTTCTGTAATTCTTTAATTATGCTACAACAATTCTTTATAATATTAATAACTTATCAATCTGCATAGCATTTTAAAATGAAAAGGTTACACAGAGCTTGTAAGGTCTGACTCCAAGGCACTTTGCATCTGTTTCTAATGTAAAAGAGAATGGAAGTAGAGGTGGATAACTAGATTCTGGTTAGCCCAATCTTTCTTATCAATGAATGTTACAGACAACATTTGTCAAGATCAAATCAAGATTTCTATAAGTGTGTGGAGCAAATTGCACTCACAGTATTTATGTGAATCGTACATGGAATTCCTACAAAAGTATTAATCTGAATCAAAATCTAACCATATGAATCCTTAAAAATGGGCTAATCATATAACACAGGGAATAATTCAGCTTATTATTGGAGACATGGTTTTGTCTATTTGTCTGTGATAGGAGTTTTTTTAATGCTATTAATCATATTAACTACCATAGCACTCAAGGAGCCTGATTGCACTGTACCTGTAGAGTGCCTAATACAGAAGATAAAACTGTCTGTCCTCCAAAGATGCAGACCTAAATGGCAACAGGGACATAGACTGTGAGTATGCACAGGGATTGTCTTCAGTCACTATAGCTATAAATATCCCCTTAGGTCTTCTGCTTTGTTGATTAGACACTGTGGTTTCTGGGCAAACACAATGGGTAAAGCAAGTTTTCAGCTGTCCAAAAAGTATTGCAAAGAAGTATGCCGTATATCCTTTTTGCATGTTTCCAAACATGCAAAATGAAAATAACCGGTAAATTAATCTAATTATTAATTTGTGACTTAGTGATATTTTGAATATTAAATACATCATACTACAGAAATGCTGCCGTTGTAGTATTGTCAGATATTGATTAGGAGTTAGACTCTTTAATTAGGTATGGTTTCAGATAAAATGAAAAACCTCGTTTTGGATGGTCACGAACGCAAAGAGAGTGTGTACAGGAACAGGAGTCAGTTCCCAGTTTAGACAAGCACATTGCTAACTGAAGGAGAGTCTTCACACAACAAGAATTAGCTTTTTTCTATTATTATCCTGTTTTTCTTTTGGAAAAAAAAATCAGCAAAGGTTAAGCATGTAAGATCTTAGTAAGGATTTCAATGAACACATCCAATAAGTGCAGGAAAAATTTGCAAATGCTATCTGTAGTGAAAAATAACACTAACAACCAAATAGTTTTCCACAGATACTAGAAAACCTCTATGCATTGTAAATTGGTCTCTTTATAGCATGATATATGTATTAAAACTCGGAACATAGGTCACACTTACAGACAAGAGCATGCATTTTTGTAAATTGTGGAAAAAATGTTGAAATTGTGATTAGCAACCAGGAGCACGAGTTTCCAGCTCACACGGAGGCCAAGACGAAATGTGATGCTTGTATACTATAAAAAGGAAAGTTCAAAGTAAAATAGTGTATTAATATGACTCCAATAACAATTCCACACCCTATTCCAGAGTTTACAGTTTTAAAAGGATATTGATAAATGGTGAAGGCTGAGAAAAGCCTTGCAAGGATGAATCATAGCCTGAAAAGACTGCCTTGTAGTAAAAGACTAACAAAACAATCTGTCTCAATAATAAGAAAGCTAGAGGGGTGGCTGATCATGATCTGTAAAGTAAGTAAGTTGAAAAAATAAGGTAATACTAAAAAACACTTTAACATACAAAGCCAAAGTAAAGTTTGATTTTGTAAGACCGCAAGTCAGGAACAATATTTTTACAGCGAGATTAATTATATACTGGTAAAATTTACACAGATTATGTAGAATTTTCACCATGTGAATTTTTTTTTTTTTTTTTTTTTTAAGGGAAAACTAACATACTCTAGTACAACAGTAATTAGATGACTTTATTGAAAATAACCACAAACAAACAAAGTAAAGCAAAGAAAGAAAGAACATCTGGTGAAGTAGTTTAGTTAAATGATATGGAAGATCTCTGTAGATAATGATAACGTTATTTTTTAGCTTTGAATTTACACAGGTAAGTCTAGAGCCCAGCATCTGCTTCCATTCTTCCAAGACTGAAACACTGGTTCTATTAAAGTCTGTACCCTTGCCACGAACTTTAAGATTGCATCTCAGAAGTCATGTAACTACAAATTATTGTGCTCTAAAAAAGACCTAAATGGGTGATCTGTCTGTACAATGATCTATGTCTACAATATTTTGGGTTTGAACCTTTTTCAGAAGGTGAAAACAACACTAAATTTTTAGTAAAAAGTGCTAAGGAGAATGCAATTAGGATGTAATTAAAAAGGTAGGCACATATCATGACAAACACTGTATCTTTGGGAAGCTCTAATGAGTACTAGTTCTTACAATACACTACTCTGAAATGATCATACTGGCCACACAGGTGGGACTCTACAGTATATTTCTGTTTTATGTGGCATGTAACATACACAGCAGTACAGTGAGCACTTCATTTTACTATAAATCAAAAATTTTGAATTTGAAAATATGTGTGTGTTTTCTGGTTAGTATTTTTGTTAATCTTTGTAATTTTCTGTAAAAACAGTTACAGATCAACCTTTTTAATTTTTATCAGCAAACTGTAAGAAGATAAGACACATAGGAAAAAATTTCTTTCTTGAAATTTAGTAAACACAATTAAGCTACTGAAACATCCGGTTCCAACAGCACAAAGTGTATTAGGACCATACTGGCTCACCCTTGCTTAAAAAGTAATGGAAGTCCATTTGCTTTATGAATATTTGAGGGAAAAGCCCAAGCAGACAACAGGGAGGGACAAAGAGTCAATTGCTGTTTATGCAATTGTAGAAAGCCTCTCTTGTCCTGCTTCAAGTTTGTATTTTGAATAGGAATTGTTTGGAATGAATAACTAACCAAAAAAAACCCCACCAAAATTTGAGAGGTACTTCTTATTTTATTTTTTTCAAACAGTTATACTTTCTTGATATTAATTTGAGCATCAGTATGCAATACACTATATCTGAATTAGAAATGAACTTGTGGAAATTTTACAGTGATCGGACATGGGAGATCAAATCATGCCTCAGTTTGAGTGACACAAAAAAAGGTTCCATGGGGTGGAACCCAGCAGAGTTTGGCCTGTCTTCAGTCAGACTGCCATGTACTGTGATTTCTTTAGATTTCACTGTTTACAAGTAGAGTCAAGTTGGGTTAATACTAGAATACAATGCCTCCTTGTAAGAAGCAATGGTGTTACTTAGTAAGTGGCATTCTTCTCTCTGAATGATTGCTCCTGGACTCTTTCTTGCTGTCATAAATATGCAGTGGATTGCTGCAGATGCCCTCCCAAATAAGTCATAGCTTCAAATTGTACATTTAGCTTTTTGAAAGTTGTAAGATGAGAAAAGTACATTTCACTGTTCTGACCAAATGCCTTTTACTTAAATCCCTTGATCATATACTTATGTAGAGTCTGTGAAAAGTTCAACTTTATTGCTGTGTTTGAGAATATTCAGGTCATAGTTGTAAACATTAGACATGATCCATTAGTAACCTGAAATAAATTGCCTCCTGATATCACAACAGGTGGGAGATCATTATTCAGATTATTCAGATTCAGATTAACTAGTGCATACTTTAATGTCCCACAAATGTATCTTGTAAAACGCATGACACACTCATCAAAATAAAGACTGCCCTGCAAAATTTGGGACAGATGGCAGTGCAAGATGACATCTTTTCTAAATGTGTCAAAATGTTTCTCAGTCAAGCAATATGATTGGTTGCACATTCTGGGTGCATTATTAAAATAACAAAAGCAGTAAAATTCACTTGCATGAACACCTGCTGCTAAAGTCACTTAAAATAAGAAGGCGAAACATTTAATTAAGTAATATAAAAATAATGATTTCACTGACAAATAAGTTAACTGTTTAATCTATCTATTGCATTGCTTCAAACATTTAAAGTCAGTGAATTTCACCTGTGCTTAGATGTATAGCATTCAAAACCAAAGCATATCTTCATAAGAAATGCTAAAGGAAGTGTCCTTCTCACCACATAAAAAACCACTTTATAAGAACAGACAGACAGCAGGCCTACTGTTGTCTGCTAGACAGTATATTGAAATCAGAGAGTATGTATTCCTTTACCACTTGAAACAGCAGAGCATAGAAGTGGTTGATAAGCCCGATATCACAGCCAGAACTCAGATTTGAGAAGACAAAGCACTATCGGATCTCTTCTGAGGATCTGACATGAAGGTAGAAACAAGGCATCTAGAAAAGAAGAGCTTCTGTGTTTATATATTTATTTATTTATTTTTCAGTATTTGAAAATGTCAAAGACTCAGCTTGGGAAGTCTAATCTAAGTCTTGTGACAGGAAGTCTCACCAAGGCATGAATATGATTTTTGTTTCAAATTATGAAGACATCTTCAAGACCTCTTTGTTTTGTTCTCTGCTTTGTTCTCAGAGAATCTGGCCAGTACTCACCTAGTCCAGTTCAGGGTCTAGTACTCTGGGTAATATTAAGTGCTGTTATTAAACTGATCAAAGGAACGTGCTGTGGAGGGAAGCAATACCCGTTGGAGACCTGAGCACATATTTGCTACACCACTCTCAATCTGAAATTATACACAGGAAGTGAACCATAGACCCAGTGTCATAGTACTTAGCAATAACCACAGGGTCCCGTCTTCAGCCCTTAAACTTGATCGTCACAACAGTGGTTAGCTAACTAAAATATGGATATTAAATAACTGGTCTGCTTATGAAAAAAAAAAAATCTGTTTAAAATGGTTGGACATCTGGCAAATGTCTACTTTTCTATTTTTTATAGGAGAAATTTTTTACAGAGGCAAAATGCTTCAGCGGTTGGTATCCAATTATACCATTAGCTCTATGTAAATGCGTACAGGTGAATGTGGTAACAAAAGGCTGGTACTGTAGAAACTGCAGCTCTAAAGGGTTAACAAAGAACTGCACTTGCTGTAAACGAGTAGGGAGCAGGGAGAGCGACAGTCTCAGTTGTGCGATGACCCCCGACACACACACAGACACGCGCACACACGTTTGCTTCCCCGTGTGCCAATGCCCACCTGTTCAGCACCACAGGCCCCGGGCCGGGCTCTGCCACCGCCGCTGCGCTTCGCGCGGAGATGCGACGCTCCTCGCAGGAGGCTGGGGATGGAGATACGGTTTCTGTAGTGATGGGGCTGACTGCGGAGAGCTATTGGCTGCCGGCTTTGGAAATTTCATTCAGTTTGGTCCAATAGCAAGAGGAGAGAGCCTGGTACAGCCTGGACCTCTCCCCCCCCACCCCGCCTCCCCCCCGCCGCTCTCTTCCCCCCCTCTCCCTCTCTCTCCCAGCTCGCCTTGCCTTGCAGATCAGTCTCTCCCCGGCTCGGTCTCTCTGCATAGGCAATCACAGCTCCTACTCGCAGACCTAACTCTCCCTCTCGCACTGATTGCAATGAATTTTCTGCCTGAATGTAGGTCGCTGACAAACGAGAACACGAGTTTCCTTCAAATCCAGTGTTGTTGTCTTTCTTGTCGTTATTTTTAATTTCTCCCCCCCCCCCCGCCTCTTTTGTGGCCGTTGCATTCCTTTGGAGAAGCGAATCGCGTTGGATTCCCAAAAGGAGAGCAGGAACCGTGTGTGAATAACCCCGGCTGCGTGATAGCCCGAGTGGATTTCCTGAAAGAATCCGGCTGTGTAAAAAAGAGCCCTATGCTTCTGCAGCTATTCCAGTGTTAAGGTAGGAGTACTGGATTTGCCGTTTGACCGTTCATTTTTTCTGTTGCTCTCCCTTTTTTTTTTTTTTTTTGTTGTTTTTCCATGAGGGTGGGGGAGAGAGACAGAGGTGTTGCAGTTGGTACTCTGGCAAAGGGCGAGCAGTTTGCTGCAGTCGTCTGTGCTTTTACTTTTCCCATCATGATAAAGCGATACTTTCTTTCTGCCGTCTCCACCATCATACGCGATCTCATTGTCACATATGCATATTTATGCAAATTTATTTCTTTTTTATCCGCTTCGGTCTCGTCCCCTATATCCCTCTTGCACCATAATTTGTTTGGAGGCATTTTGCTGCAATCAGCTATTTGGAAAGGCTCTGGGGTTCTATGTGAGATGTTTACAAAGTAGCTCTGCCTTACAGCCAAATAAACAGAAGAGTGTGGAGGAGAGGAGGGAAAAATATCTGCAGTACAGGCAGAGAGAGAAAGAGCGAAGCCACAGTTTCCTGCAAGCGCGGAGAGGGGCAGAAGAGGTACCTCATGCTCTGTGTGCGCCTGTGGTTTTCAGGGAAACACGAAACCAACACGTAGGTTTTTGGTTAACCACTTCCCTCGCCACCACCACAACCATAAAATAGCAAAAGGGGACGGGGGTGGAGGGGAGATCAAGGGAGGCGGCTGTTCAGAGGAAATCTTGGTTCTTCTTGGATTAAGCGGTTCACCCGCTTTGGCTTTAGCTGTTCCTTGGCTGGTTTTTCTTTTTATTTTTTTTTTCTCTTTTATTTTTTTTTCTTATTTCTGTCTTGCTTTCTTTCCTTTCCTGGGCTCGGGTAAAATGCCCGCTTTTGTGATGGGCAGTGGTTTCTGCACGTGATAGAGCAGGGACTGGCACTGGGGAGAGTCATCGTGCGCGGAGCGGTAGCTGGGGGTGTGGGAAGAAGAGAAAGAAAAAAAAAAGGCACACACCACCATCACTTCCCCCCACCCCCAGCTCGACAGTAAATCGGCTTCTCTGCAAAGCTGGGGCGGGGGCGGGCGAGGCGGGGGCTGGCGGCGTGAAGAGCCACCGCGGCCGCCGCGGTTTTGCCCCTTCCCCGGGGGAAAGGCCTTTGCCAGCCCCCCACCGCCCCGGGGAGCGGGGGCGGCCCCGCTGCAGCGGTTTTGATGGACGGCCGTCAGACAGCGGCGGGGAGGGGGGGAGCGGGGACGCCGGCAGCCGCCGTTCAACCCGCCCACCCCACACACATTTCCGCGGGCGCTCAGGGTCGGGGCAGGCAGGGCGCGCCCCCGCGCAGGCGCTGCGGTGGGGTGCGGGGGCGCGGGGGTGGGTGTCCCGCCGTCGTACCTTGTGCGGGGCTAAGAATAGATGGTGGCGCGGCCGGGAAACTTGACCGGTTTGGGTGCTCTGCGGGGCGGGGGGGAGCGAAGTTTGCGGGGGACGCGGGCGCGGCAGTGTCGGGGCGCGGCCGCCAGGTGGCGGTGCGGGTCCTTCCAGCCGCGCCGCAGCGCCGAGCGCCCCGCCGCGGGGCCGTCCCGCGCCCGCCGGCGCCCGGTGATCGTGCGGAACCCGCCGACGCGAAGCGCGGCCGCGGTGGCCGCGCTGCGAGAGCCCCGAGAGCCAGCAGCGGGGTTTTAAAATGTTTATGTTTTTAATCCGGATTGGGGATGGGAGCGGGGAGGTGGGAAGAGGTGCGGGATCGGAGGTAGGGGCGCAAAACTCCCGTCAAAGGTAGGCTGGGATGCGAAGGAGCGCCTCGGTGCGTGGCTGGGTGGTGGAGTGCACCAGTCTGGACAGCAATAGCCTCGGTCATGGCCTGAGCAGAGGCGGATGATGGGTATTTAAACTGTGGCACAAGGTGCCTGTGTTCAGCTTTTTCAATCTGTAGGCTCTGTGGAGGTACTGCTTGTCATAAGGATGGCAGCAATACACATGTAAGTTTGGGTGTTTTGTATTTAAAAACAAACCACCATCACAAAAAAACCCAACCGACCAACCAACCAAAAACCCCAAACCAGCTCATTAGGCATATTTGATCATTGTTGAAAGCAAATGCCTATAAAATTCTAGACTGATTTTTGTTTTTACATTATTAATAATGTTAAGGGCATACGTGTATATGTTTAGAAGCAGGTGATCAGTAAGCAAAGCTTAGTTGGGTGAATTTACAAGCAGTTACACCAAAATGGAAATCACTGATCTTTTTCTCCTCCGAAAACAAAAATATAATTGCTAATTTACATATCTCATAAATGGAAGGGCAACAGTCCACCTCCTATGGGGCACAAATTAAGTTTATTAATTATTAGATGTATAAATCTTCTGTTACCTCTAAAGAAATAAGCAATGTTTCTGGCACTCTAAGAAGCAATTATTTCCACTAATTTTAATTCCTGGATAAGAACACAACTTGGCTTTGTAAAAGTGAGCTGATTTTATATGTCAAATGAACCCTGCATTTTATTTTCATTTTACTTACAAAAATGCATTTGATCTTAGATCTGTAAATATCACCTATGTAAGCTTCTATATAGGTAGCATCTATATAGATGTGCATTAAGGCAGGACATTGCAAATATTTTTTGCTTATACTAGTGAGTAGGTTGTGCCCATTGTCTTATGAAGCATATTCCAGTAAATCATTAAAGACTGAGAACATGAAAACATACTATGCAGTTTCTAGTTCAAACCAGCAAGATCTATGATGGCATGCAGTTCTCTAAGAATAATATAAGATTAAATTTAATTTTGACTTACTCAGTTTTATCATCTTGAAATTATTACTCCTTTGTGTTTAAACACAGCTGTTGTTCTCTGCCTCTGTTCATACATCTGTGTATCATATAGACGCAAGCATTGTTGGTATGCTGTGTGCAAAGACAACCTATTAAGTTCTACCAGGTATTAAAACAAAAATTCAACTTGGCATCCAAAACACCTTGTTTGTGAAGAGAAGCTAATTTTTTTTTTTTTTTTTTCATTGAATTTAATGGCCCTTAGGTTTGGTCTCTACTGGAAAACATTTGTATAGACAAGAAAATACATTTTCCTCCTTCTGCATTTCTGTAAGGAGTATTTACTTGCCCAGTTTTGTTTTAAAATGCTGTGCTGTATCACAAATATGTAGACTGCAAATTCAAAAATTTCTGATGTTTCTTCTTGATCAGCAAAGTGCAGTGGTCAGTGATGAAGTGTCATGTCTTTTAAAGACATCACAATTCAAGGAAACAAAATCAAGCCTTGTAGCATGAATGAAACAGGCCAGCTCGATTAAATTAGGACAAGTGAAAAAAACAGGAGGTTTACTGGAGACACTGTGCTATCCTGTATTTATTTTTTTTTATTTATTCTTACGAAGACTTTTATCTTTTTAGCTGATCCCATGTTCTTGGGTAAATCATTCACCTGACAAATTTTACATTTGATAAAAATGTCAGTCTTAATAAGCAGCCATCAGCTGAAGAGCTGTCATGTAGAAATGAAGGCAAGAGGCAGAAAGAAAAGCTGTTTAACTGAAGCTTTGTATTAAAGATACCAGATAGAAACAAGGAATTGTTTGGCTTTTTTTTTTTTTTTAATCAAAAGTGTGATTCAAGGAATATTTACTGACTGTTGCTTAGAGGTTTGCACATTTGTTTTTGACAGGTTCTCAATAGAGTCTCCTCTTGGCCTTTCAAACACTCATGCTGCTATTTGATGGCTGAATCACATAGTGTCAAGAACAGCTCCACCTGGGTAGGACAGGAATAAACATCATACTATAACCAGCATATAATTTAGTCATTCTGTCACTTGAAGACTTGTCATCGAGATTCAGGATCTCTTCTGCATGAGTAAGATTGGTTAGTAATGTGCACTGAATTATAAGGCTGTGAGTCTTCTTTTTTAAAAAAGAAATCTAATAAAACCAAAACATAAGCGTGAGCTGCAAAAATCAATATAAGACTCTCAGGTCCAACTGCAGCCATCCTCTGTCAACAGTTCAAGTCAGGTGCTCTCAAGCAATGTTTGTAAAGCATTTATGCTGTGAGCCATTTCGATCCTCACACCTCACAGGGTTATGTACTCAACTCTGTCACCTTTTAATAGTTCTCTTATTCTCATTGTGTTTGTTTTAGTAGTCCCCAGATTGGATTTGGAAAAAAAAAAAGAAGAAAGCACTGATAAAAAACCTCCAACTACCAAACAAAAAAAAAATTACCTTGATATCTAGTGAAGGAAAAACAAGTTATATCGATAATACTGTTGAAAAATTATTTGCAATGAGATAGATCACAATGCTAATCAACTTTTCACGACCCGAAGATGGTTTTAAGAGTATAGAAGAGAAAATGGAAAAATACGGTTTACAGACAGTTTGGACAGTTTGCAGTGGTTAAATCAAAAAGGTAGGAAATCGTTCTGCAGATGTTATGTGCAAGCTCATCTCTCTTTAACCGATGTAAACTAATGAGGATTGTTTTCTGAATTCTGACATTAAAAATAAGCTGTATATGAAATGGAGTAACTTCATGGTTTGCATGCACAGCTCGTATGAGTATCTGAATAGAAGCAGCCCTCACAGAACGCAAGCTTTTCCTGTGAGATCTCCGGCGGGGCTTTACCAGTGGCACAGCTAATTCAAACTGAATGCATGACCACATGCTGGAATGATCCCCAGCTAGGAATGCTCAGATTTGTGCTGTAATAATCTAAAAATAAATTGTAATCACTGATGTCACAATGTATGATTCTTTCTTTCGGTTGTCTTCTGTGCCGAGCCCACACACCACTTAGTGTTGTAGGACGTATTTCAGTAAAAGAGTGCCACTGACTAGCTTCAGTAGAGGGTTAGAATTTTCCATGCTTGTCTTTCTGCTGTTATTTATGTGCTCACTGAGATTTGCAGCTTCATGGGGAGGCTGAGACTTTCAAGAGAAGTAAGCTTTGAAAATGAATGGGACTCTTACGAGAACAAATATTTGAGACAGTATCACAGTGGACAGATTCAGTTCACCGTGAAAACTAGAGGAATACATAGCTGTCATAATTTACTGTTTTTCAAAGATTTCCCTTTAAAAGAATTCTTCTTCATTGCTTATAGAGAGACTACTTTTAAATATTGCACAGATTGAGATAGAATTATACTAAAGAAGGTTTCCTTTATTAGATGTAACAATGGAACTATATAAGAGATTTGTAGAATAAAATGTTTGGTTTTCTTCCTAGTTTAGCCAGCAGTCAATTATAGCTAATTCTGCAGTGGCTGATAGGATTTCTTATATAGAATGGATTAGCTCATTTTATTGTATATGAATTTATTTCATAATAAATAAATAATATTGAAATGTAGTTGCACAAATCATTGAGACTAAGCCAGTTCGATATTTCACCATAATAGATGACAGATGAAATAGTTGTGACATGTTTTGATGGTAGCAAACTTCCATCTAACAGTACCTTTCAGATTTGCAGCTATTGATTTCAGTAGGCAAAAATATATAGTCTACTGCTTCTCAGTGCAAATAAGCCCTGAGGTAAGACCTTTCCTTTGCTCTCCAAGTGGTGGTAATCACTGTCATTTAGGAGAGGTCTAGTACAGACAGAAATGGAAGAGGACAGTCGGGAACAGGCATTTGTGTCCCGAAATGCTGCTTGAAGTGGTCTAATGCTTTATGATTTTGAAAATGCTTATTGCTGTAGTGTCTAGGTTGGTTACAGGCCCAGTACAGACCTGGAAGGAACAGGTTTTCAAGCTTTTGGGATTGTGCGCTGTAGTGTTGCTGTCAAGTCAATGGTCTTTCCAAGTCAGGTTGACCAACCATGTTGATCAGTGCCATCATGTGGTAATCTTGTGATACTGTTGCCAGATGTCTCTGGGTTGGCAAGCAAGCTTGTGAAAAAGTGAAAAAATAACCGGTTTAATGGCAGCGACTGTTCTTTCCAAAAAATGTTCAGAAATACTACAGAGGGGGCTCAGATAAATTAGTTGTATTATCTGTAACAGGTTTGGGTTTTTTTTTGTGCTTTGGAATGCAGGTGGAAAGTAAGTAGCTGAGCTTCGATAACTCTTCTGTTTGGTGTTTTTAATTCCAGAAAGAGACTCTGCAGTAATCAGCTCCAAACACTTATTTGTTCTATTCCAATGAACAAAAGCTACCTTATATGTCATACTTTTGACTTCTGCTGTATAAAAGTTGTACTTTCTCTCCATCCAAATGTAATAAAACAGGGACAAAAGTGATAGCCTCATTTCGAAATAAAGAATTTGGGATGGAATCAGATTCTTCGTGTTTATTTCTATATCTTCATTTCATGATGACTTTTGTAGTCCTGGTATTAGTTAATTTTTAAGATTTCCATAAATCTTAAGCTTGCAAAATAGATATGCTAACTAGCTTTTCATCTGTTAAATAAAGTTGTTCGCACATAGTGTGCAGAGATCTGTTATTAAAAAGGGCAGGGAATTACTCAAAATTTATCAGTAGTATAATTATTCATTAGATTTTTTTTTTCTGAAAATAAATAAATTGTTTTTTCCTTTCTTTTTACTGCTTTACTCGACCACTTTATATTACTTATCTATGAAATACCTCTTAAGTATTTGGGCATATATAGAACATGTTGCAAATGACCTGAAATTTATATAAGGAATATACTTATGTTTTGAGATAAGATTCTACCTTTTCTGGTCTGCTGTGAAAGAGTCCAGATCTGTTTTTTTCAATTATATATTATTCATGTGAGAACATATAAGATATAAACCATATGCTGTCTAACACACAGTAAATTTTTACTCATTTTCTTATTGAAAGCAGCATAGACCATTAATATTAACAGATTTTTGGAACAGGACCAAGATTAACAGACCATTGACAGATTAGTGTCATGGGTTCATGTCTTGTTGGATTTAGTGCAAAGTTTCCTGTTAATTACAAAAGGCTTTTGGTCAGGTCCTATAAGTAAGTGGTATTGGGACAGAATTATATGGAGTATTTGCATATAATTGAAAATGTCATGCAACTTAAAAGTTTTCTGTCAACTTCACATTCAGCTCTGCTAATGAAAATGCTTTCAAATCTTTGAAAAATAAAAAAAGAAACCAGTAGACTCTGAAGAGTAATGCATCTCCATCTCTTCCTTGTTATAGGTATGGATGATAATACGTTCTAGAAAAGTATCCTAGATGCTGTAGGAGCATGTACTGTCTCAACTCATCTGTCGGTTACTGCGTTTATAGAGACAAATGGTTGCACAGACTTGTTACTATCGGTGATTTCTTCCTGAAGTTTCTTGGATTTGCTTTTCAACAGAAGCTGGGTTTAAGTTGGTAGCCAAACTGATGGAGTACACATGTCTAGTTTGTACATCTTTTACGCAGTCGTCTTGTTAGCTGTGGCTGTGCTGAAGAGACAGTTTTTACCTTATCTCCATACTAGCTTTGTAATACTGCTCCATTATGCTGTCTCCCTGTATTTTCAGTTGTACTGTTTCTGAAGCGTAGGTTTCAATATTATTTTACTGTGACAATATTATTTTATTGTGTCAAAAAGGGCAAAAATTCTCTCCTGGGTTCCAGAAGAATCATGGAAGAACTGAAACCCATGTGAATCTTTAGCACATCTGCCATTACCAAAACTCTCTGAAGTCTGTAAAGTAATAGGACTGTATCTGGATTTCATGGGATGTCTCAGGCAAGTTAAGAAGAGTATTCCAGCAACAAGAGGAAGCAGCTAGTGAGTTATTGCTGTTTGAAATGTTCTTTTCATCCAAATTTTAGAGTAGATGGTTCAATGCAGTACTTCAGGAGAACTTTAATCAGAGTGTTTCTTCTCAGTCAACTAAATAGTTGCTGATTTGTTGGTTTAAGTGTCCCAAGACAAATACATCTCTATCACTAATGTAATTATTATAATGTTTTCCTACTGCACTTTACATCATCTACATGAAAGCGAACGATAAGTTCTTAGTACACAATAGCATGAGAGGAAGTAGAACTTTCTGCAAATTATGCACAGCTGGACAGATGAGCTGTGGTGCCTGTGGCTGTGAATTCATATTAACACAGTCAGTAGTATTTCTGCTGCTTGGATTAGAAATGCTCAGTGTGTGTAGTTTCCAACATGCAGGTGGTGAATTGGACAGATGATACAGATCCACTGGTTTTGACAGATTAAATAATAGCAATTGGCGTAACTGGATATTAATCCTGGAGTTGGAGATGATCTTCTTAGGGAAGAGCTAGCATATTAGTTTTATGCTTGTGATAATATTTTGTCTTAGTTCAGGTGTACAAGTTATAGTGCAGGATAGGAGGGCTTATTGCTTCAATCTGAACAGGTTAACAGTTATTAAGAAAATACATTACCTTGTTTAATCTTGCATTTGTTATGTCTTTTTCTCAAGATCCTGTAGCTGAACAGTGTTTGAATTACGGCTTTTGAAGATAAACTCTTACTATTTGTATTGGTTTGATGTCATCTTTACGTATAGATAATGTTTCAGATACAGTGCTTTAGGACTTTGATATTGCAGGCAGCTGGCACTTATATTTAAGGAACAGAGCAAATTAGAAGGGCCAGTGAGATATTTTATACTATTGGACTGTGAAGGGCATGCTGCATTGAATTGCTTGCCCTGATCTGCTTGCCATAGAAGTGAGATGTTACTGAAATGCAGTGGGTTAATGGTGCAGTTAGCATGTACCATTATCTTGCATTGAGTTGTTATGATCATTGAGTGACATGCAAGCACAAGCAAAGAGCCCTGTAAGAGCAGGCCCATGTTCTTTGCACTATAGTGTAGCAAATAAATGCTTCTCCTTGGAATTGTCAGTCTGTATTTTCATTTCACTGTTTGCTTTGGAAAGAAGATTTCTAGTGAACAGTCCTCCAGCAGAAATCTATCTTATCTAAGAATTTTGGCTTCAGAAATTACAACATATAGTTAGAAACTTTCATTTTATTGATTTCTGCTTTTCCTGCAAGTTTGGTTTTTGTTTGTTTGTTTGTTTGTCTGTCTGTTTTTTCCTGTAGTTTTTGTCTTAACATCCAAGGTCATGTGAAGTGCTTTCTTCCATTCCCAACTTATTAAAGTTGTCATACTGGTCAATATGATGATGATGCCTTCAGTAGCTGAAGCAAAAACCCCATTATCTCTTGAGTGATTTGCATTAGCAGTTCTGTTATGCTGAATTTGAGTGCCATTTTGTGAAGAATTTCTTGTTGACAATAGGAGTTATATTAGTAATATAAAAGTTAGATTAGCAATGCTGGAGAAAGGACAGGAGATGGGAGCAGTTGTAATACTGGTAGTGTGTTGAATTCTTTTGGCTATTAGCTAGATATGAATGGAAAGCTAAATAAATCTTGCATTTTGTGTATGAGTAAATGATCACTGGACCGTAGCACTTCACAGAAACATCCTCTGTGGTAGATTTTAGTTTTTATTTGCCCCTCGAGGTTGGCCGTTTGGTTAGGCTTGATACTTCACTGTTTTCTGAAACCAGTTACAGCTGATTTATTCAAGAGAAACTGAAACCGGTGAAGTTGGAGAAGGCACTGTCTTGAGCCAGGGTTGTCAATACGGATATCAGAGAGATGGTCCAGTTCCATTTTGGAAGAAAATTAATGGGTTTCTTAACAGCAATGATAACATTTGTAACACCACTTTCACCTCTTAACACCTGAAAGCTAAGCGCTAAGCAACATTTTGTCTAAAATGAGGAGACTACATATTCCTGTTCTTAGCTTTTCTTCTGTGCAAGATGAGGATACTGCTTATATGACACAACCACCTTTCTCTAATTCACCATCCCTAACTTGGTGTGGTGTTTTCCTTCGCTTACTTCTCATCACTCCAAGGTACACACCCCAGTCAGAGACTGTAAATAGGCAATTAGTGGCAGACAGATTACCAGCTTCAAAGGAAGGTTAACATGATTAACTTTCACAGAAAAAAAAAAAAATGCAGAAGAGCAAGTGGGATGAGGTAAGAAGTCAGTTGCAGTTGGGGTAGAGTCTCAAAACAAATAAACACAGGGTGCTCACTAAAGAAACAATATGAGAATGTGAGAAAAGGATAAGAATGCAGAGATGACACACAGGGAGAGTAGACATACTAGAATATAAAGAGTAGAGTAGTAATAGGACTAACAATTAAAATCCTGGATTCTGGAGAGCTTATAATAACGGGATATGAGTCAAGGCAAACTTACAAGTGTAGGTCGTGCTTTTGGACATGAGACTTTGGTTTAGTCTGAAGGGGTGCAATATATTAGAAGTTCACTATATGGATCAGAATAAAAATAGATTTCTTAGTATCATCAGCACTCTGTAGAGATCTAGATTGAAATTGAATCTGTTTTCTTCTGAATAATCTTTTAAAATATATTTTGTCCAAATAAAACATTTATTAAAATATCACCAATGCTTTTTGAGGAAACCAAATCCAGTGGTATCATCAGTGAATATAATTTTGTTTAGGACTGATTGTTTGTTTGTTTCTTTTTATCCCATTTTCCCAAAGAATTATAGTAAGTTATCTTTCCTGTTTAGTTTCAAATACATGGGGGGTTTGAGTGGTGTTTGGTGTTGTTTGTTTGTTTGTTTGTTTGTTTGTTTTTTTCCCAGTATGACAAATTTTGCTATTAACCTGCAGTTCCTGAGAGAAATTCATCTTGCAATGAAGTACATGCAGAATGTAGAAAAATTTACCTGGGATTATATAAGGACAGGCTTAACAACTCTGTGGGTTTTGACGGTTCTGTCACTAGTATATGGGGGGGGAAAAAAAGAAAATTAGAGTAAAATGTATCTTCATCCTACTCATATACATCACTCAAAGATGATAATGTAGTAGTTGAAGAGTTTGCGCAGGGCCTCTGTAGCATTGCCTTATATCTAAATTAAATTCCATAGTTACAAACCTTTTATTTGATCACTTTTTAAAATAAAATAGAATTGATGTACCTCTGTCTAGCCCAAAATGTCATGTTTTAAAATACCAGTGAGATATAAAGCACCCAGAAGAAATGAGTTTTTTCCTCAGCATATACAGAGTACTAGCTTTCCTTTCAAGTCCTTCATAAACAAGCTTCCCCAATACACGCGAATGGACATGTTTACATCAACACTTTCAAGAGCCATTTTTCTTCACTTGCTGTGAACGATTTATTTAAAAGATTACAAGCATGACTAAGATGTCAGCAACACTGTTTTTTGCATTGGTTTATAGCATTGTCTTCAGTGGCGCTGTGCCTAATATATGAGTGTCTAGAACTATTGATTTAGTGCTTGAAAAATGATAGTCAGGTTCCAGGATTTTTCTCCTCCTCTTGCAGCTAACATCTCATCATTTAATGTATTAATTTGGCAGGAGTCTCTTCTCAGCTGAGAAGAACTTGTTCTCTAAGGAGTAAATTGTTTACCAGCTAGTCCCTTATGTTTGCCCTAGTGAACGTGAGTGAAATGGTCCATCACAAATTCATGTAACTGCATTAACCTCCTTGACACTGTGACTCTGTTAAGACGAGGATAGAGGTGAATGACAGGAGGTGGTGAAAATTAGATTCTTGAACATGAAGTACATTTTACTGTGTGTAAATAGGCTTAGTACTTAAGCGAATGATTTTTAGAGATAAAATTATCTTTTAAATTTATTTATCCTCTTTAGATGATTCTTGTTAAACAGGAGGATTTTGTCTTATCAGAATTTAAAGTCAGGTGGAAATGTTTTGAATTCCAAATCCATGTTAACGTTCAGTATGTGCTCAGATTTTCTGTTTAGATAGGTAGAAATTTCATGTACAGGAAGATTAAAAATGAAATGGAAGAGGAAAAAAATCTGTTGCACCTTACTTTATTGCCTTATACCAACTTCTTTTTCTGCTCTGACATGCACCAGGATTGATCATTTATAGTACATACTTTCTATGAATAAATAAGCACTGAATTTTATGTGAGGAGATATCTCAGCCCACAAGCAGTTTTCTAGAGAAGATTGATAAAAAGTTTGGCTGAAGAAATCAATTTTTTGTAGAAAATATTTTGTCTTTATTTGCAAAAGCATGGATATTTCCCCCTTCCCCCCCAAAAAAAAAAAAAAAAAAGAGTAAAAAAAAAGTAATAGATTAGAAAAAAGATAACTAATCTAGATTTGTCTACACTATTACGTGCTTTCCAAAGTCTTTCATATATCTTTGAGACTAAGGTAAGTTTTTTTGTTTTGTGAGGGGAGGAACAGAGAAATAATTTATTCTTTTTTTATTCTTTTCTTTTTCCCTCTTTACTCTTTATTTTTCTCTTTTTCTTTTCTTTTTATTTTTCCTTTTTTTTTTTTTTTCCTTTTCTTTCTTTTCTTGTTTGTTTAGTTTTGATTTGGCTTATATTCTGTAGGAGAAGAAGTGGTTTTCAGGTATCTAGACTGAGAAAACCCCAAACCTGCAACACCACTCAGTCCTGCTTCAGAAATGCACAAGGTGGTCATTTTGGTAAGGAGAGGAGAAGGTGAAAATATGAGCCTTGCCCAAATACAGAATCAGGATATAGCTCCAGCACTCAGACTGGGAAATGTTTCTGGGTTTTCTGATCTGGTTGTAACTAAAGTCACACCAGGAGTCACTTTGGTCTATCCACAACCATTTTGAAGGTAGTAAAGTGACTTTGGCTCTTTTCATTTTCTTTGTCCAGCAACCTAGAGACAAAGGAAAGAATTCTCATTCTAGATTTTGATAAGTATTGTCACACAAAGGGTGTTGGGACAGGCTTACATACAGTGTGTTATTAGTGTGGTCTAATGATGAAGATCACTTCAAGCAGAAAATACAAGAAAAATAGGAACCAAATGGGAGAGAAGAAAGGAAAGGGCAGACTCTCCCCATTGGCAGGCCAGGAATGGCAGTGGCACCAGTAGGAAGTCCCAGGCGAGCAGGTGAAAACAATGAAGATGATGAGGTTGATGGGGGTTTTTCTGCCGTGCTTCTCCCATCATACTGTACACTCAAGACCATGTAAAAATTCCCACTGCTTGTTTGGATTCCTTGTTTTGATGCTATTAGTGCTAATTGTAGTGCAGTAATTTTTAGGTTCAGATGTTGCGTGTTAGTTACTAGAATTTATTATTGGACAGCATTTACTAAGTATTTAAAAGGCTATAATCTATTTTGCTGTGCACTATATTTAGGTTTTCTCTATTATAAACTAAAGTCTAAAAAGGAAACAAACAAACAAACACAAAAAACCAAACCAGAACAAAACAGAAAGGGAAGGAAAGCAAGTATGGGAAGGTGGGCACTGTAGGGCTAGTTGTTGCCACAGGTGCCTACCGTAACAAAACTGTTGAGATTTACAGTTGCAAGATTCTGAGAATAACAACACAAGACCTAATCTTTTAGAATATCAAGGGAGAAAGAAAAATACTGCTATGGAGGCACTGGAAAACACTGACACTAAGGCTTCGGGGGAAGCTTACAGAGGTGCAAGTTGTAGACCCTTGGGATTACTAAGGCTGACGTGGTAGCATACTCAAGGCAAAACATGCACTAACAACACTCAGGAATCAAAAATTGTTATTAGATCACTTAAAATTAGAGATATGAAAATTAGGATCATGTAGATGTAGGTTAGGATTATGAATATTGTCTTTTTCTCAAAAATGGAAGAATAAAGAGAAATTCAAGGGTCATTTTGTTTGTTTAGCTTGCTCTAGGCAAAGGCATAGCATATAGGTGTAATACCTTTATTTTTAAAATATGTAGTGATCTTTTAAGACAAAAACATTAAATTACTTATGTTTTGCTATATTCATAGAACTAGACCCGGTTCTTGTTTGTACACTGTTTCAAAGTATGAGGTGACGTTGTATGCCCTTACAACTTCAAGTATTTCATTATGTATCCTTTGGAAAAAAGGGTGTCCTCGTTTCCTAAGGCTACATCATTTATCAAGCAATGATTGCCATGGTACATTTCGATGCACTATGACTTTGTAAATCACTACAAGACTTGCCCAATATCTACATTACCCAATGCCTCGAGGTATTCCAAAATACAAAATCTAGCCACAGGCATTAACAACACATACAGTGATTGCTGTCATATCTTGGTGCTATTCCCAGAAATGCTACATTCAGAAGACTGTGCTTTGAGGAGTGATGTTGCAGGATCAGATGGCTAAATTCATGGGAAGCTGAGGTACCACAACAGGGAGTACAGTTATCCTTGATGATTTTGGCTTTTGTAGAGGCAAACAGCGATGCCCACAGAATTTCTTGAGCTGGATACCAGCTGATTCAGTCTTCTAAACTAATGTGAACAGTGGCACATTTATTTTTATCACATCTTTAAGCCTTTCTTTTCTGAAAAAAATATGCATTGAAGGAATGCAAAAGTTTCTTAATAGTCCATAATATCAGTTGTTGAGTGTCTGGATGTCTCAGACTATCTATTCCTAGATGTTGGCTGATGTAAAATGACGAAGATGTAACTGTGTAGATTCTGGACTGTTCCAAGAACTGGAACTGATGATCGCTCGCCCAGCTTCCCACTTGCACAAGAAAACACCAAAAAACCCAAACCAACAACTCCCTACCCCACAAAAAAAACAAATGAACAAACAAACAAAACACAAAAACACCCCTTTATTTTACTGTACGCCTCATTCATTAGTGGTTGATGAAAGATCCTTACAGGGCTGCTGCATGGTTTCCCACTGTGAACTGTGTATGTGTTCATTAAGTCTGTGTTTAAAAACTTTTCTGAAATACCTATTGAATATTTTACACAAACTAGGAGAGTTAGGAAGGAATATATTTTGGTTTTAGGTCCACACGTTTTTGATAATCAATTAATTCTCAGATATGCTGAGCTGAATGACAAAAATTTAACACTGACTTCTTTTTTCTATACTTGGTTCAGTGAAGAAGATTATAAGATTATAAGAAACAGCTTATGGATTTCAGTGATTTCCCTCCTGGTGAATGAGCATCACTCTCTCAAAGATAGCTCTATCAGATCAGTAAGAGCTCTATCTGTCTGCCAGTGTCCTTGACTTCCTAGATCAGTCTTTTATGCTGACTAGTTAAGCACAGATGCCACTGAAAACCAGTACCATGGTTATGAATCTCTTTGAAATGCAGTAGGTTTTGCTTATATATAAGAAAAATTATAACTGAGCTTAACGTTTGTTACTATTCAGTCTAGATGCTACCAAATGCTGACCAGATTAACTGTCTAGTAGGATCATTAAAAATACAGGTAGATGCTTGGTAAAATTTTCTAAAGTTTTTTAAGGAAAGATCTTGCTTGAACCCCCTCTGAGGTGGTTCATCCAGCATACCATGAAGGTTTGCTTGTAGACAGTTGTGTGCAAACTAGTTATTCTAGGCTCTCATTGCAATTTCTGTGAAGAAATAAGATCTGTGGGATGTGATTTAACTTTTTTAAGGTCTTCTTTAGAATGAGGTTAAGCACTTGTGATTAATGTGATTAATAAGTAATAAATTCATTTGATCAGGTGAAAACTGGTCAATGAAAGCAAGAGTGATCTTGGTCAGGTTATGTTATTCCACAGAATGTGTGCTGTTGGCTTTCCTGTTCTAAGGCCTTGTCTGAGATACCAGTGTTATTTCTGGAGCAAAGGTCCTGTACAATTTTGATTTATTGTTATTTCTGTTATACAAAGATATGGATGTCCTTTTAAAATAAAGGACTTCTCTTTTCATGGTGATCGAGTTCTTGACATTTGACCATTTGTGTCATTTTCAAATACATTCTCCTTATGAAGGTGCAAAATTGTTAGATGTCTGATATGCTTGAGAGTCCAGGCTTCAGCCTTAATTTGAGGTTATTACTGCACATATCAGAGGCTTGAATGATCAGACTTATCCTTTTAGAACTTCTGCATGGTAGCAGGTTTTTCACCGTTTTTTGTGGGTTATTCGTGCTAAGAAACTTCATTCTTCCATCCAACGTTGTCATTCAGTAGCTTCAGTCATACGTGAAAAATAGAAGCTACTCAGTTATGATGTGTGTTGATCATTATGGGTAAAAGAAAGTATTGTTTATGTTGGTTATTTACAAGTATATTCTCAGTGATATATACTCCTGAAAAAAGTGTGAAGATGTTTCATAAGGTTTTCAATTATTCTGAATTTAAAAGGAGTGAAAAAAAATATGGTAGGATTAACATCTATTGGAAATAATTATAATGGATATGTTTTCCTGTGGCTGAGGTTTAAGGACTCAGACCACCATCACTTATTCCTTTGGGAGTTTTACTAAGCAGAAAACAGTGGATATGATGGATGAATTTTTTGGGGGTGGCAAAGTGCAATGCAGAAAACATACATTGGACTAAGCTTACAATAATGTCACTGGAAATTTCATAGGTTTGTCAGAAAGAAAATCTCTACGAGTTGCCTGCCTAAATGTATTTCATTCAAGACATAAAATTTAAACTTCCAAAAGCAACAATAAACATCACAGTTTCCATTTCTAGCTAATCATGAACATTCTAAATCGTACAGTTGTGGGTTTGTGGGGTAGGTTTTCTTTGTTTTTGTTTTTGTTTTTTTTTGTTTTTGTTTTTGTTTTTGTTTTTGTTTTTGTTTTTGTTTTTGTTTTTTGTTTTTGTTTTTGTTTTGGGGGGGGACGGGCTACGGGGATATTGTGAGTTAATTGCAAAATGAACATTTGGAAGCAAAAGACGAGCTTCATTACGTGTAACCATAGTTTAGCCTGCTATATAACTCCAATTACTAAGAAATACTTCAACTCTATTTCAAAATTTTACAAAATAGTACCAACCATGGGAAGAATTAATAGAATGGCTGTTGCAGCGCAGGTCTCTCAACTGAGCAGTAACAGTTAATATTTCTCAAATGAAAAGGGCTAAAGGATTAGACATATTTGGATTTTTTTTTTAATTGAAACTCATGTTAAAAAATATTTTTCAAATTAAAAAAAAAATCAAGTTCTAGTAAAAAATAACGTATATGCATTCTTCAGCTCATTTAAATGTTTGCTATATTTTATTACCAAATGAAAGATTGCATGTATCCACTTGATGATCTTGAATGGCTTTTATGAATTGCCTATTTTTTCAAGTGAGTGATTAAAAAAAAAAACACAAAAAAACACACAACAAACCCAAGAAACAAACAAACAAAAAAACCCGCATAACCAAATGCAAACTCAAATTCTAAAAAAAAATGACCATCTGTAGTAGTTCATTTACTGTGAACATCTGTCTCTTGAAGAGCAGCTGGGGAGGTTTGTTTTTGTGAAGGCATATATTCCAGTAGGATTCTTGAGTGAAACAGCAGCATTTCTTCGTGCATAGATAATCAGATAGTTACAATTCCTGTGTATATGTTTGGAAGTGATTACATAACAAGAATCTCTTTTCAAAGGAATTAGATCTGTGTTTTCTACAGAAGGGATTTTTTTATCGCTATCTCAAGTTCAGTTTGAACTTCTGATAATATTATTAAAAAAAAAATAAGGCCTCCTCTGACAATGCAAAGTTAAGAGCTCTATTGAAAAACAACAACAAGCTTTTGCCATAATATCCTATTCTTTACTGAGGGGGTTTAATAATTTAATAATTAACGAAAACCAACTGATGACTACAACAAAAGCATTTATCACTTGTCCATCTATGAGTCTCAATTGCATCTTAAACAGATTAACAGAAAAAAAAAAGTGAAAAAGTGCTGTAAACTGCAATGCTTTTATGTGTTTGTAAGATAGACTATGTGTTAGTGGAAGAGTAGTGTATTTGTAGAAACTTCAAATGCTTACTTGCATGCGGAACATCTTTGTTAGCGTAGTTGCCTATGGTGAAAAAAATTTTCTACAAATAGGCAATTAATTTTTGAAAAATACACATACACAGGCTTTTGAGTTTGCAGTGCCCAAGAAAGACAAGGAATTTATTGCTGCAGTGGTTTGACACCAGAGGGGACTTATGAGTTTTCCAAAGCTTTTGGAAATCAGACCACTTAGTTACCTGATGTGAGCTTACACTTTATCATTATCCTCCCTGTAAATACTGACCGCACGTGCATTTTTCTGTAATCTGTGTGTACTCAGAGTAGTACATCTACAAATATTTTCCGTCACTGTGCAATGTGTAACTCCAAGTTACTTGGAAAGCTGGACCCTACACATGGGAGCACAATGACATGGCAATCCTGTTCAGCCCTCCAGATGCTGAGTGCTTTGCACAGGCAGGAAATCCTCAGACATTCAACTTCTGAGGGCTGAATTGTTGTCATTGCACAGTGCTACAATGTATTAATAGTATGTGATATATATTGGCATGGTCAGAGTTTGCTTTTTTCTCTATAGAACTCACGGTATATCATCAGTTTCTTGAGGTAAAATTGGTCTTGTGGTTTGCAAAATAGCAACAGTTTTGCTTTTGTGCAAGAGGCTTCTAAAATATGTTTCTCTTTAGTGCTGTACTTGAGATAGTTATTGCTGTCACAAACATGCTCTTGGGTGTGATTTATAATTTTCCATTAGCAGCTACCGCTGAGTATAGTTACCTATGTCCTGTCAGAATTTCCTCCCAAAATTATGTGGTCAGTAGGCTGCAGCCAAGCATGAGACAGCACCTATTAGACATGGATACTTAGACCAACTTCTGCACTCTACTGATCTCATGAGGACTTTTATTGACTTCAAAAGGCTCTGGATCAATCTTTTAGTTTCTGCTCAAAGCAACTGTAGCCTTTCTTTGATTTTTGGAACTAAAACAGTAAAAGGCCGATATATTCGTAACTCATTCACTCCTGAATATTTCTATTCTTCCAAGTAACAGCAGGGCAGAGAAAAACAATTGGTTTCTCAACCAGATAAGTGGAAAAAGAGTAGAGATATTGGACTCATGACAATCATAAATTTGTTTTTGTTATGACCTGTAATCAACAGCATATGATACAACCTATTGCTATTGCAGGCAGGAGATCTAAAGATGACTGACAGCCTTGGGGAAGGAAGATCTGGTTGAAAATGATGTTCTAAATACTGGACAATGACTTTATATATTGCCCTACAGTGAGAGAAATCTTTTCATTTCTTGCTCTGATGGGAGAAACAAAATGATTTATTAGACTTTTGGGAAGCTTTAGAATCTCCAGCAAATATTCCAAAACACTGGAAACATTGTAGGCAATTTACTCAATTCATGTAATGGAGTTTAAATAAATTTACAAAATATTGATTTTGTGCCCTGGGGAAATTCAAGTGCTTTTATTATTACTATGTTTGGTATTAGCTTGTTCAATTAATTGTTCTATACTGTCTGATTCTAATTCTGGAGAATTCTAAATCTAATAGATTCAGTTACTACAAGGAGTGGTTAAGTATCTGAGGATTGAGATAATCCAACATCAGGGGCTCATGCTTGTCTTGTGGATGTTACAGGAATCTATCATCACTCTTAACCTTTGTCTTACATTTGCTACATGGTTCATGCAACATAATAAAATGATAATGAATTATTAAGTTATAATTAATGAATTGAACTTTCTGCATTTGACTTAATCATAGAATAGTTTGAAATGGAAGGGACCTTCAAAGGTCATCTAGTCTAACCCCCTGCAATAAGCAGGGCCATCTTCAACTAGATCAGGTCGCTCAGAGCTCCATCCAACCCCGCCTTGAATGTTTCCAGGGATGAGGCATCTACCACCTCTCTGGACCACCTGGTCAGTGTTTCACCACTCCCATTGTAAAAAATTTCTTCATCATATCTAGCCTGAATCTCTCCTCTTTTAGCCTAAACTCATTATCCCTTGTTCTATCGTAACAGGCCCTGCTAAAAAGTCTGTCCCCATCTTTCTTATGGGCCCCTTTTAAGTACTGAAAGGCTGCAGTAAGGTCTCCCCGGCGTATTCTCCAGGCTGAACAACCCTAAACCTTTCTTCTTGGGAGAGGTCTTACATCCATCTGATAATTTTTGAAGCCCACTGGACCCTCTCCATTTCTTAGTATTTCCTCTCCAAAATTCTTCGTAGAAACATTAAACCAAATGCATTTATTGTACAAATAAACTGTCAGATTTATCAAAAGGATTTAGACCCACATTCTCACGTGTTATATATGGTTTGAAGACAACCTCAAGTCATCAGGTGTGAAGAAGGCATATGGAGTTCTCTACTAAATTCTTGCTTCAGTGGCTACTCGTCTAAGGAGTTCAAGAAACTTATGATCTGTTTGCTACAATAAGAATAGATAAGTGGATATACTTTAAGTATAGATAGGGAAACACTAGATTTAAAAGAAAAAATAACATTTAAAAACAGGAGAGGGGTGAAAAGAAAGCTATTACACCATAGCACACGTTACGAAGGTTGACAATCATATAGTAAAACTTTATTTTTTTTCCTCTAGCACATCCAACAATACAGAAGATGAGGTGAGAGAGAAATAATAAAAATAATTTGCACTGTAGAAGATGTATAGCAAATTACAATAATGAGTTGAATGGTGATATGGTTTGTTATTCATGTTATATTAGTTTGTAAGTATAATTCAGATGAAAAAAATAAAACACTCAGAAGTTAAAAAGAAACTTATTTATAGCAGCTTAGGAAAATCACAAAATCTTCCAGTTTGACCATCCACAACGTTCTTCACAGAATATTGTAAGTGACAGGAAAAGAAAAGAAAACCAAAACCAATCCGATGTTAAAGTGCAATGTTCACCACACTTTCTGCAAAGCAGCTTAAAGTCAAACTTTCAAGACTGAACATGATCTGTTGCCACTTGATCTACAGGACTTCACATTGTTCAGCTGACAGGAGAGTAATCTGGTAGTGAATGGGGAGGTTGGGCTGCAGGTTCCAAATTCCATTTGTAGAGGGAACCTAATTTAGTTTTCTGTCAAAAAAACCCTATCTCATCTGCTATCCCAGTCTCATTTGCTTCTTGAGATCAGGAAATGGGGTTGGTCATCAGGTTCCCATCAAGACAGGATCCTGTCTCTTTTGGTCTCCTCATGCACTCCCAACATAATGTTATAGTAATGCTGGTAGCAGCTGCCATCATTGCTGTTATGTCACATTTTGGCTGTAAAAAAGGATACACATTTTTAAATATTTGCTTTTTATATACCATGATTTTGGTAAACTGCCAAAACATTCCTGAAAACAGATAGTGAGAGAAGGGAAAACTGATAGTTTCAAGTATAGCCCAGATAAGCCTGAATGAAATTCAATTAGAGAATGAAAGGTTTACAGCAAAAGACTTTTCTCCTCATTGAATTTGAGGGAAGAGAAATGGAAAACTTAGATGTAAATTCTCTGTAATTTTCTATGTTGCTCCTTGTTACCAAAGTAAATTCTGACTGTATTAAGATTGCAAGTTGGGGTAGGATTTGTAATAGTTGGGGCAGACTAGGCTATGGGAAGGTGGAGCCATGAACTTGAACTTCTCTGTAGTGCATTTTACTTCTCTCTTCCTGTTTACTCCTACTTGCAGTTATTCTATCTGTTGGAAGGTAAAAAATAAAGGAATTGTGATTTAGTAGGAGGCCTTGTGATGTAGACATAGGAATGAGGCCTATGGGAATGTAGTAGAGACAGAGCCACTAAGCTACAAACTTAGAAGCAGTCCCATACAGTCACGTGAAACAGAGTCTTGTGGATTTCAAATGTGTTTGTGTTTGCTCACAAGGCTGTGGTTGCCAGATAAAGACCTAAGTGCTTTTTTCTTCTTGGCAGAGAGGCTTAAAGAGATGTAAGGGTACCTGTGTCCCATTTCATGTCATGGAGTTCTTTCTGGTGCTGGAAGAAGATGGATCTGTTTCTTTCCCCTTGTTCTGACTCTGTGCCTTACCATTGATAGGCAGGTGATTCTGTATCATGAGAGAGTTAGAATATTTCTTTCCTTGTTTCTTTTTAGAATGGAACAGCTCCCAGAGATGAAGACTCTAGCAATCCCTGTTCTACTTGACTTGAATCAGGCTTTTGCTCAGTTTTGCACAAAGATATTCACTTGAGATAAGGGAAATTATAGTTCAAGCTGGTCTTCAGTTGCTAAGATCAGATGACACTGCTCCATAAGGAGAAATAATGATATGAGTAATTGATGAAGTGATTCACTGGCATGAATTAGACATAACCAAACAGTGAACATCTGCTATAACCTTTGCAACAGGAGTCTGGCTTGTTTGAGTCAGGCAAGACTCTCATTTTGATGACATATTCTGCCTTTCTCAAAAAACATACATACATTTATAGATTACAGAAGCACAGAATGACCAAGTGGTTGAGGTTGAAAGGAACTTCTGGAGGCCAACTGCTCCACCTCCCTGCTCAAGTAGTAATACCTACACCTGGTTGCCCAGGACTAAGTCCAGAAATCACTTGAATATCTACAAGGTTGGAAGGCTACAACCTTTCAGATTAACCTGTGCTAGTGTCCAGTCACCCTGACAGTAGAATGTGTTTCCTGATGTTCAGAGGGAACCTACTATGTTTCAATTTGTTCCCACTGCCTTTGGTCCTGTCACTGGGCAAAAGAGCCTGAGCTCATTGTTTTGGAAGGTGAATGGGCAAGTGATAGGGAAGGAGAAAAAACGTCAAGGTAAATGAAAGAAAATTATGTATAAAGAGTCTGAGGTTGCAGTCCAGCAATGACCACCTCTATATATTCATTGCAGTTTGAGACATTTATTTAATGAAAAATGCAGAGAGGTGGAACCAGTAACTTCATTGCCCCTTCTTTATATAATGCTTTCTACTGGGGTGAAAGCTATACTTATTTTATTAAATTTTTGATTGTTCGATTTTAAGACAAGTTCTCATGTTAAAATTTTGGTTAGGTAATCTCGAAGTTTAGCAAGGTTTGCAGAGAGTTAATATCAGTCATTTTAGCAACAAATATATTTTGAAAAAATATGAGGTTTTGGATGCAGGAGACCATCTCCTAAAGGGCTGGAACCAAAGTAGCAAAGTTTACACTGAACACTTGCTGACAAAAAAGTTTTTCCTAAGGAAATGTAGATACAACCCTTTTCACAATATACTTAATCTATCAATTAGACAATTTGAGAGGCAGCACCACTGCAACAGGTATAGTTGCCAAGTAGGTGGCTCAGTTGTGTAAAAAAAAACCCCTGAAGATAGGCTATCACAAAAAACTATGGCTTCTCTAGAGAAGAGACATAGGGACAATGGGAAGATTCATGTCTCTGTAATGTCTATCATTTTGAGTACTCATTGAAGTTAAGAAATTTAGTGCTTAGGTTTATCTTGGAGATGTTAGTTGGGTGGAGAAACAGAAATGTTTCATTAATAGAGGAATGTTACTTTCCATTCTTGACTGATTGTGTGAGCTTATTCTGCTGCGGTGTTTGGTGTGGGTTATTGTTTGCATTTGCTTGCTTTTAATCCAAATAGTTTCCATGAAAGTAGCTGGGGAAAAATTATATCACAGGCTTAGGAGATGTGGATTTTGGTGATTCTGTTATGGGTGAAATGGTGACTGCTGCAAGAAGGATGACCTTCACATTTGTCTCTCAACATGAGTCTGGTTAAAGCTGGATTTTTTTTTGCTGGATGAACGGTTCACATGCAGCTCTGCACTCGGTAAAGTGTCATGGCACCATAGGGGCTAGAAGCTTTAAGGGCTCCCCGTGGTGGGTGATGGCAGGGCCTGGTAGCCGAGCCCCATCCCACTCCCAACCAGGACCACAGAAGCTGAGGGGCACCAGGGCAGCCCCAGACCCTGGCATCGGGCACCTCCCTGGGGACGAGGATAGACCGAGGCAAGGACATGGCCCCTGCAGGACCTGCAGGCTGGGTAGGGCTGTGGGGACCTAGAGACCAGCCCTGCTGTGGTGTTGCTGGGGCAGAGGCTGGTGGTCCCAGGGGGCTGGGATGTGGTCTTGCGCAGGGTGGAGGGAGTCCCAGGGGGCTGGGCAGGGACAGTCAGGGCTAGTGATGCCCTCAGGGACATGCTGCGTTGAAAGGTTTTCTGCAGATATTTGTTTTGGAGACACAATATAGGTGGGTTGCATTCTATTATTTGGTTTACTAACATTTTAATGTCATTCTGGAGAACTGGAAAACACCATGAAGGTGAAAATGAATAAGAATTCAGTTTTCTAGAGAAGGAATTCTAAGAACTTCTGGTGATGTTGCTGTCAGTCAAGTCCCACTGCCTTGCATCCCTGGCAATTTCTCAGTTATATCAACACAACTGCAATAGCCTCCATGTGCACATCCTATCCATTGGAAAGAAGTTTGGATAGTATAGGAGGGGAAATTTACGCAGCTAGATAAGCAAAGACCTAAGTGCAGACAGAATTTAATGCACTGATGTCAGTTTGATGACTGGGATTGCAGTTCTCTCACACTGCATTTTTGGGGGGGAGAGTGTGTGAAAAACAGCTCAGTGGCTTATGTTTTGGCTGCGCATTAACCAACAATGATAGTATCTGACACCTCATTTGTGTAAAGATAAAAACTTTTTCACTCGTGAGAGGGCTTTCATGTATGAATTTTCACTGAATGAATTTTCAGTCATTCGAGTCTTTCTGACTATGAAAATTTTAAGATAATTTCTTCTTGAACTACCTAGGCTCTTAAAAAAATTATGTGGGGAAGAAGACAGATATATATATCAGAGCTTGCTTGTGCACAGAGAGGCATATATGATTTCATCAAGGGTAATTGGTTTACTAGTAATAACTTAAAAGTGATACAGATAGCCAACATTCAACATTACCTCAAGCATGCTGAGAGCGTTGTTGTAATAGCTATTTAAGTGCCTTTTGTCACATTTCTTGCTGTTAATTTCGGAAACACAGAAATAATATGAAAAGGCCCAAGGAGACTTAACTATATACTTGAAGTGAGGACTGCATAGATGATCTGAACTTTGTGCCACTAGGGATATTATTCTGTCTTCCATTCATCTGATCACCTATCTACAATCTCTGAAAGCTGTACTTTTACAGGCTTGAGGGTTATTACATGGAGCTCTTGCTGTTCCAGCTGATCTTTAATTTCAGTATATCTCAGCATGGTCTTGAAGCTTTCTTTGGATTCTGTTTCTTTGACTTTGGGTTTGACCTTAATCTTTTTTTTTTCTTCTTTTTTTTCTTTTTTTTCTGAGATTGGTCTTTTCCCCTCTCTGCTGTCTTTCTCCTTTAGCTGTATCCTGTCCTCCTTTTCCTCCTCCTCCTTAATATCAGACTTGGCCTTTCTTTTATCCCTGACTTGAAGATCAACCTTTTATTTTGACACAGTACTGGCACTCTGTTCCCTTCTCTTTGACCTTAGACTTACTTAGCCTTTCTTATGACCTTTGTTTTTACTATGTCTTATTCTACGTGCTTTCTTGGCATCGCTACTTTCTGGCCTTGAGTTGCCCTAAGGGGATTTAGCATTTCATTTATATTCAGAATTTCTTAACATGGCAAATAACTCTTTTTTACATCATCAGTATTTCTCTTGTATGTGTTGCTGTTTTGGGCTCAGGCTTCATGAGTTTAATTCTTCCTGACTTATGATAGCAGTTTGCAAATTCTTCAGAAGATTTGTTTTGTTTTGCTTTGTTTTTGTTTTGATTCAAACTGAGTCTAACATCTTTGTTTCCAGCCTGCTTGTTGTGTTTTTGGTTTGTTTTGGTTTGCTTTTCCCCGAGCATATTTTTTTTCTGGAGCTTCTCAGTTTTTTGACCTGTGGTAGTAATTATTAGGTTTCTTTGAACCTCATTGTGCTGATGTCATCCTCCTTTAATCCTTTATATTTCCATTTGTTGGTGTTGCAAAAATCTTCAAGTTTTCTAACAAAACGTGTGTTATATACTGTTCAAACATTTACCCTTATTTGTTATTCTGATGAGGAGATTTTATTTGTCTTATCTGATATCTTAATTTTGATAAGTAGTTCATGGTAATTCTGATGTACCCCACATGAGAAATAAACCTGTGTTTTGCCAGTCTTCTTAACGAATATTCATGTCTAAATAATTTTGAAGGGAAGAGGAGTTTTCAAGAAATGTTAGTACTTTTGGAAAAAAAATTAGGGATCTCTGCAAATCAGCATCACTTGTTCCTAGCTGCCATCATGTTTTATAAAGAGGTTCATTCCTCCTCCCCAACCTCCATCCTGTGGACATGGCTGGAGCCATTCTTTTCTTGTGTTACCGTTCCTCTGCTGCTGCAATTGTGCATTTGGTAGCAGTCCATTTTCTCTGAAGAGCAGTCTCTGGTTGCTGATTGTGTTGGGCTGTTCTGCCTACTTTCTCTGTTCATCTCTTGTTTCTGCTCGGGTTTTTCCTGACCTTGTAGACCTTGCCACAGATGCATACATTCCTGTTCTTTCTTGTAGTTTCTTTCTGAAGCCACCCACCTGTTCTGTGGGATATTCGAGGTGCCTGTGGCTGAGGATACAGTCCCTCACCTCTGACTTCAGAAGACTGTCAGTCTCTTTTTCCTGCTTTCTCTGAGTATACTGCCACAAGGGGATTTTTATAGGACAGGCAGGAATCAAGACCAGAGGCACAAGTAGGTTCATAGGTTTAATTACTTAAAGCAGAAAGAGATGAGCAGAGAATCAGGAGGAAACTACCATGTCAGAGGGAGAAAGAAGCAACACAGGTTACAATGCATCTATCTGATCTGCTTGAAGACAAGGAATACAATGTGGAATATTTTCATTTAGGGGAGTGTGTGCATGAGAGGCATCCTGTCTTCCTCTGGTGTGCTGCTTTTGATTAAAATTGAAAAATGGGAGATTTCTTGTTGGTGAATTTCCTCTCTATATACAACAAGAGGGTTACTACACATTTAGCAAAGAGAATGTGCATTTTACTGCCTGTGCATTGTTTGATACTCAGATATTTTTTTAAGTAAAGAAAATAAGATGCCACCACTCATTTATTAGATTTCTGTAAGTCAAATTACCTCAGTACATGTGGAGAGTAGGTTGTTTGTTTTCTTACTTAAAGCCCACACTCTTTGATTCATAGACATATATAAGTCATACCATTTGGGATGCCTATTTTTTCACACTAAATACAAAGGAAACCTAAGGTCAGATTTAGTTATTTGGCTTTCAAATACCTAAATTAAGGAAAAAGTTAGCTTCATTTGCATGTCTCTGGTACTCCTCTAGCTCTTCTGTGTCCATTTCCTGCTGTGAGGTCTAAATAACTGACTTTCCTCTTCTGAAAACATCCCTTCTCTCAAGCTTTCCAGGCAATAAACAGTTGAAATAGTGTCATCTGCTTCTCTGATATTCTGACTTTGGGGCTATTGATGCTGAGAGAATATCACAGAACTGCCCAGATTCATTTACCCATTGTTTAGTCAGTGTTTTTCTGTTTATAGTTCAAAAAATTTTTAATTTTAATTGTTATGGAATGTGTTGCTATGTATGAAATTCTTGAAATTAGCAGTGGGGAGAGCTTATTACTCAAATGTACAAAATAAAAAACTTTACATGAAACTGAATCAATGGGGAAAAGTATGTAAACACTGTAAAATGGATATGTTTAAAGATGTATTTAAAGAATGTAAGGCTGCTTTTAAAACAGTACTTTTTCTCAGAGACACTTCATGAACCTGTCTACTCAAACCAAAGTTAATTACCATAGTCCAGTCATTGTGATGGATAAGATTGAACATCAAAGAATAATCAAATATTTTTAGCATATAACTGGGTGTTGTCAAGACCTGACAGAGGTTTTTGGGATAGCTGGAGAGAGTGGGTCTTGTTCAAAATAAAACAAACCAAAATTTTATGAGACAGATTTTGTTTCTCAGGTAAAGACTAAGATAACTGTGTAAATATAATGACAGAACATCAGTCTTAGTTGATTGTTGTTGTATCATCTATGAAATCAGAGACTGTTGTGATAATTCTGATAAATGAACCAATTAAGTAAGCTTAAGCAGAGTAACAGTAAAACTAGGGTTATTATAGCACCATCAGATTTAATTTTTCTGTGAGTCTGTGGACTGGTGAGAAAACCTGGTTTAGACTTCAGGAAAATACACTTAGAAGGACTGCCAGATTCCCTTAACATTTTTATTAATATTATATAGTTATGAGGAAATCAGTTGTCACAAATATGGAGATAAAATGACACTTTAAAAAAATAAAAATATATGGAGACTACTTCTATATTTTGTTTTAGAATTTAACATGTGTCTTTTAATATGTATGTCCGTGCTTGCCCCAAAAGCATACTGATACAAAGGAAGTGCAGTATTTGCAGTTGTGTTTTTGAGAACAATTGCCTATTACAGGGTTGATGTCTAAACATGACCTGTAAATGGACAACAGCGAACAGTGTGGTTTACTAGAAAGTATAAAGTCTAAAATATAATCTAGTCATCTACAATTACAATCAATCTGGAAAGGTGAAATAGAATATCTGTCAGCCACACTGAAGGTGAAAAGGATAAATGCAGTACAAAGATAAACCTGGAAAACCTAGATCACGAGTAGCAATTCATTCATTTTTAAGCTTCAAAGCTGGAGAATATTTAGGTTGTATGGAGACACAGTAAATGCAATCCCCACATCTACCAGCAAAGCTCAGGTGAGTTTTGTTCTCTTCCTGTAGTGGGAATTGAGCTATAAAGGCTGCTAAAAGAAAGAAATGAAAGTTTAAAAGAACAGAGAAGGGAAACTATATTAGCCTCAGTAGATTTTCACTGTCCAGCCATTCCTTAAATCCTTCCTTATTTCTTATATCCTAGGTTTAATCACCTACTACTGCTGGAGAATGGGAATGGCTGTCAAAGTCCATGTGTGCAGTGAAATCTCTAGTAAAAGTGCCACTGTCATGTGGAGATATTTAAGACATTACCATAGTCTGGAATAACGATTGCCCTAAACTTCAGTATCCAATTCCTCAACGGGTTGCAGTGTTGCCAGGCTTCCCCCATAGCAAGTGTCCAGATGGACACTGTCACAGTTTAGCTGGAGTGTTTCATAGGTTGCTTATTCATAAGGAATTCTGCTTTGCATCCAGGTTCCTAAATTCCTCCCTTTCAGGTATATATTCAGATATCTGTCCACTGGTATTTATGTCCCATTGGAAAAGATAATCACCTTCTTTACATGGAATTGAGGCCTATGTTTGCAGCTGTTACAATGAATTGCACTTACAGGAAGTGGTTTGGCTGTAGTGAGTCAAAATTAGTAATGAGAAAAAGTTATTCAGTGTGATTAAAATTGTGGAACCTGGCAGTAGCAAGTGAGTGTTAAAGCCAATTTAATTTATAGCATTGGTTTTGGTCAAAAGTGAAGTCTAAAATCTGGGTTTTTTTAATTTAAATGTTGTAAGAAAAATTTCTAAAAAACAAGTTGGAAACTCAGTACCATGCTCCTTAGGATCTTTATTGCTAAAATCTAATTTATTGCTTAAAATATGGTATACATACATATCAATACATATACTTAAATATAACATGTGTGTATGCATGTGTGTGTATATAGATATATTGTCTGTGATGACTGTCCATTCTTTATCAGTTATCTGGAAGTCTTGTCTCTTTCTACTGATCAATAGCACACAGATGGACCCAGAAAGCCATTTAAGTCTGTGGAACATATTTGTGAGTTCATTGTAGAAGTTTCTGCAGTGTTAACAGGCACTATACTGCAGCCAAATGCCTTGTGTCATTTTTCAGAAATGAAGTTTGCTTGACATATTAGCAAGCTAATAGAAATACTTGATGACCTCACCCTGCTTCTGTAATTTGTTTTGAAATGGTCTTTTTCACACAAAGTGCTTCTCTGTATTGGTCAGCTTAATTAAAATAAGAATAAATGATATGAAGTGCTTTGGTACTCTAACAGAGATAGAGAAAAAGAAAAATAAGGTAGTGCATGAATTTCCCCTGCAAAACATGTGTAGTTATAAATGTCATAAAATCAACTTCACTGGCCTTTGGGGCAAAGAATTCTTGAAACATACACACATTACCTGAAATAACTTTCTTAACACTATAAAAGTATGAGTTTTAAATTGCACAGTCTTAAGATAGTCCTGACAGAAGAAACTGATGGTAAATATTGGTCTTCAAAATAGTCTATCTAAAATGGATAAACTATTTGTAAATAGTCCATTGAAATGTCATTTTAAGTAAAAGCAATAGTATGGAATTACCCATAAGAAAGATTAAATAACAGTGAAATGGCTTTCAAAAATACTTAAAATATTTTATTTTAATACATTTGAATATTCATTTTAGTATTTTATATTTGAATATTTATAACATATATTTAAAGAAAAACATATATTTAAAGAAAAATTTTATAACATATATTTAAAGAAAAATTTTGCATAAGAATAAGGTAGAACCCAAGGGGTTTGTGATGATCTTTTTTTCTTCTTTTATTTTGAAGTACTTACCTTAGATTTTTTTCAACAAATTACATATTTCTGTGGTATATAGGTATAAAGACATTTCAATTTTTGTAGCAGTGACAAATTTGCAAAGAATAAATATCGCTAATAATTTTTATGACAGAAGTCATGACACTGTGATCAATGTATTTATCCTCTGGGTATCAGTATTATGTTTTTTTTTTTTTAATCTTGAACAGCATTGCAGGTGATTTAATAAGTATTTTCTAACCATTTGTGACTCATAAACATGCATTTTTTTCTTCATTTACTGAAGAGCCCTATAATTTCTTTCTAACAGGAAAAACTTCAGCTGTAACTAAAATGACATCATGCTGCCTCCTATGGGGGAATTCTGAAGCCTTTTCAATAATCCGACATTGTGGTAAGTACTAAAAGTATATTCAGAATAATTCTATTTTCTCGAAAAATATTTAAAAGAAATGAAATCAAGTGTCTGTTGCTGGTGTTCTTAAATGTGTTTGGGATAAATATTCACCATGTGTACATCCAGTTAAAATGTTCGTTTGCCATGTGTTCATACAATGAGACATAAAATATGATCCATTCTAAACCTATGTATGCTATTTATAAAACACCTGAGACTAATCTAATTACTATTCTTTCATACTGTGCCTGACACATTGATTCATGAGAAGGGAAAGACATACACAAATGACCAGAAAAGTTTCTCTGATGCATATTTCTTCCTTCTCACTTTATATGCTCTATGAGCTTTGAAGCACATGTCACTTTTTCTGTAATCATTGCGCTAGCTGCAGTACAATGACATTTCAATTTAGTGTTATCATTGGGTCTTAAATTCAAGGAGAAGGAATAGTAATATATCTGATGTGATAATAAAGCAGTGCATAAGCAATAATTCAAAGTATGACAGATTAGTTATGAGATCCAAGGGTACCATTATATGAAGTGTAAAAACCAGACAAAGAAAATAACAGCTTTGAAAACTCCTATGATATTTGCATGACTGAACCATGTTTATTCCAATTTGTAGCAATTGAAATGCAATTGAATAAAAAAAAAATCTATGAACAGGAGCCTGTTTAATAGTTTAGCATCTATGCTGATCATAGCTGAACTCTTTCTGGTTACTATAATGAACAGTACACGTATGCATGAACACCATATGTGGGACTCAATTACTCTCCTTAAAGAACTCATGACAATTTTTTTAATTTAAATGTTGTAAGAAAAATTTCTAAAAAAACAAGTTGGAAAAAGGCAAGTTGGAAAAAACAAGGAAAAAACAAGTTGGAAAAAGGCAAGTAACTAGTATAAAGAATAGAAGGCTGATATAAAGAATACAAAGCTGAAGTCAAAGCCAAAATAATCACTTAATTTCTTCAGCAGTAACAATCTGTGGCAGGTTTACATTGTCTTGCACTAGAATTAGCCACAACCATGTTCCAGGAAGGGAGAGAAAATTTAATCTCAAAATCTGTCACAGTACACTGATGTAAACCAGCAAAGCTGGGGAGAGGAGTCTGAAGGGAAAACTGAGGGATGGTGTGATTTCAGTTTTCACTGTTTTCTCAGCATTTTGGTTGTTCTTTTTCATAATGCATAGAGAAGAAGTCAGGGAGAAGGAGGAAAAAAGGGAAGCAAACAACACTAAAATAGAAAAGAGAGAGAGAGCGCCTATTGATGTCTGTTTTTTAACTCTGACTGCAAGTTAGTGGACTTCAGAAGCCAGCTGTGCCTTTTGAAAACTTCCTCCTTCATGTGAAGTGATAATTGGGCTATGCATAAAAAGAAAAAAAAACAAACAAACAAACAAAAAAAAACCAAACAAAAAAAACCAAAAAACCAAAAAAAACCCAGGATAGTAGAAAATGAAGTTGTAAATGTGTGTCAAATTTATTTCAGCTTCTTTGCTTGTTAATTGCCTCAAGTATACGTAGCCACAAACTTATATGCTCAACTGCCATCCCCAAGGTACTCAAAACATACACAACAGAAATATGGCAATATATGTTAAGGATTTTGTTATTTTGTCTGAAAGAAAGTTAGGAGAAGCTTTTCAAGAGAGAAATTGAAATGAATCTGAAGGCTTTCACAAAAGTGTAAGACTTAAGCCAAACTATCTTTGAAGAGTTATTTATAGCAGACAATAGGGATCCATTTGGAAGAACAGAAGAACTCTGTGAGTGATGTGCATTGCTATCAGTGTTGGTTCCAAAAATAACCAGATATGGTAATCCAGGCAGATTTTAAATGTGGCTCTTGCTATATGTACTCCTACATTTAACAGAAATACAGAAAGAAATCCCCATGACTTGACCACTTTTACATTTTCCTTCCCATGATTCTCATCCAGAACTCCATCTAGAAGTCTTCAACATAAACTGATTATCAGAATTATCTCCCTCAACAAGAGAAAACTACAGTTTATGTTTAAAATATACAAAATGTGCTTCCTGACAATGAACAGATAGTAATAAAAATGAAAGCAAAAAAAATGGCCCATGCTCTGTCCTCACATTTTAGCCTCACATCACAAGTACAAGTTAGTTTAAATAGTGGGATTTCGTTCTAAAAACCCAACCTGACAGCTGAGTGTGCAGATGGAGCCCTGTGGTAGTCTGTGAGGTGCTGTGTAGTACCTCTGATGTAGCCACATACTGTCAGATTCTTGATCATGTTCTCAAACTCTGATCAAGCTTTTTGTCTTGTATTATTTGTGATAACAAAAGTGAAGAAATATAAAAAGCCTTCATATTAGAAGCCAGGAATAAATTGTTCCAGCTCTAGTCTTGGGAGTTTTAGGAAATGGATCAGCTCTTAATTCTCTGAGGAAAATCAGGGCACAATATAAATCTTATTCTTAGAGAGTCAGGTCTCCTCAACCTAATTTTCAGCTCTCAGGGTTTAGTGCCATTGATCAGAAACCTTGCCTTGCCTTCTCTTGTCAGGGTTTATGGCTGTAAATGGAAGTATGCTTAGCTAGGCAGTCTAATCTCTGGTTAAGAAGTGCCTTCAAATCTTATTTCTAGTTGGCTTTCTAGTTCTCATTGTATTTTACACTCTTAGATAGAAGAAAAACACTCCCCATATTTTTTCTCTCTTGAGGAAGTATTATCATAATTTTAGTACAGACTGAAATCCATCAATTAAGTCAGCTCCTAAGACTTGTACCATGATAAAGGAGGTTGTTCTGACATTGTCTATAGGGTACACTCTCCCACTGGTTCTCTTAATTTTGAAACAGAAAGAAGGAAATAACTCAGTTTTAAGTTGTTTCTTTTCTAAAGATAGCTGGAGTGTTTTCCATGAACATATTTGATAAGCAGGAACAACTAATGAAGTTATCAGCTGAATATCCCAGAACCAATGGTCTGGTCATGTTGATTGATTGAGGTTGATACTCAACATTTCAGTAGCTTTCCAAATTGGAAACTGCATCCTCTTCAAGAAGTTCAGATAGTGTAAATTAAGCTGATCACTTACTGTCTAACCTGTTTAACCAGGATTTCACCAGATTCTGCCTACATGTGGTTTCAGGATGTTCCACATCTTTCTATGCATCTATAAATATGTGTTCAGGGAGAGTATACTGAAATCCTAAATCCAATGTAGTTAACTGTGAATCAATAGATCTAGAAAAAAATAAATTAAGTTCAATCAACTGTTACACTCTGAGATGTTAAAGGTAAATCTGATATCTACAAATTTATTACATCACTGATATTGTGATACAATTGCCATTGAAGGTAGAGACACTCAGTGTTAGACCTTCTGTGAATACTGGAATTAAAATGTTCAGATTCTTTAATGAATACAAAGAATTCCTTACCTCCATTTGAATTTGTAGTGGAGTATCCATTCATTTTTTATTGCTACATTTAGTTATGTGTTTCAGCATGACTGACTTAAAGTACTTAAATTTGGGTAAACTCCAATGATCTCCAACAATACGTGGATTTCTGAAGAGCTCAAGTGAGAAATGGGAATATGAAGTATTTCCAATATTATTCAAATATGAAATAACAAACATCAAAACCTTCTAGGCCATTTAATTCACTTTCAGGTAGCAATGAAATTGAATAATTTTAACACTTCTACCTAAAATCATTAGCTCTACTACAAATTTTCAGGACATAGTTTAGCAGTTTTTTAGTGATTTAGGTCCACTGGAAAATAAGTGTGAGTCATGACTGCCTTAAATCTTCAAAAAGCGTAAACTAGTCTTATCTAAGTAACAATTCCATAAATACAATTTGGACATTAGATTACATAAAACATTTTGGGACAATAATGAAAACTATTAAAATTGTGTGATTTCGACATTATGCAGACTGGATGGCTAACAGGAGTTCACTGAGTCATAACATCATGAGTAAGCAAGTGAAAGTGAAACAGAAAATAATCACACAGTGTGTTTTGTATAGACAGCTCATTTGATTGATTACAGGTTTTTTTAAAATTGAGTCATCTTCAGTTCAAGGAGTTGGAGTGCAAATTTTGCTACTATCTGCAATGTTAGAACTTAAAAATGTTTTATCACTGTGACTCATGTGATTTAAATCTACTCTACTGAACAAGAAGTGGTGCTATATCAATTTCTACAGGGAACTTTTAACTCAAAAAAAGCATTCAAATACCTCAATATTGTTTCTTTCTAAGAACATTAAAGCTTTTGAACATATGGTCCCAGCATAAATGAATTACATGTAAGAAGTTGTCCTCATGCTATCAAGGTTCAAAACCCACTGCATATTCATTAACTATAAGAGAGTGACGTGTTATGTTTGTTTTGTTCGGACAACTCAGTAGTACAGCAAGGGAAGACCATTTATACCTTTTATTAAATAACTTTTCACCTTCCATTAGCTGTTGAGCTGCTACCTTCCTCAGTATTTATATAAAAGGAATAGCTCTGTGTAACAGCAAAATTTGATGCCCTTCTGGAGCCTACTTGACTTAATTTGAGTGCTGCACACTGTAGTTTAAGTTGTTTTTAGAAACAACTGACAGGAGGTGATCTCTGGGATCATCCAGTCCAGTTTCTAGAACAGGAGACAACCATAGAATGTAATTCTTTTTATGCATGTTTTAACGTAGGTTATGAAACCAAGGGCCACATTGGTTACGGGTGTAAACCCAAAATTAGTGGTGTCTCTCAAGGGTCCATGCTGAGACAATACTTTAGGATATCTTAATCAATGACATGGACAGTGGGCATGAGTAAACCCTCAGCAAGTCTGTGATTGATATCAAGATCGTGGTACAATTGATTCATTTGAGGGAAGGGATGCCATCCAGGGGGACCTTGACAGGCTTGAGAAGTGGGCCCATGAGAATCTCATGAAGTTCAGCAAGGCCAAGTGCAAGGTCCTGCACGTGCGTTGGGGCAATCCCCAGTATCAGTAGAAGCCGGAAGATTAAGGGATTGAGAGTAACCTTGCATAGAACGACTTACGGATACTGGTGGATGTAAAATTGAATATGAGCCAGCAATGTGCACTTGCAGCCCAGAAAGCAAATTGTTTCCTGGACTGTATGATGGAAGTGTGGCCAGCAGGTCGAGGGAGGTAATTTTCCCCTTCTACTTCACTCTGGTGAGACCCCACCTGGAGTACTGCATCCAGCTCTGGGGACATGGACTTGTCTGAGTGGGTCCAGAGGAGGGCTATGGACATGATCAGGGGGCTGGAGCCCCTCCCCTGTGAGGACAGGATGAGAGAGTGGGAGTTGTTCAACCTGCAGAAGAGAAGGCTCTGGATAGACCTTATTGCAGCCTTTCAGTATATAAAAGGAGCTTATAAGAAAAGTGGAGAGAGACTTTTTACCAGGGCAAGGGACAATGGTTTTAAACTGAAAAAAAAAAAGTAGATTTAAACAAGATATGAGGAAGATTATTTTTATTTTTTTTTTTACTTTGAGGGGTGGTGAGACACTGGACTAGGTTACCCAGAGAAGCTGTGGATGCCCCATCCCTGCAAACATTCGGGGCCAGTTTGGATGGCACTTTGAGCAACCTGATCTAGTGGAAAGTGTCCCTGTCCAGAGTAGGAGGGTTGGAACTAGGTGATCTTTAAGGTCCCTTCCAACCCAAATCATTCTCTGATTCTGTGATTTGTCTACCTAATATCATATAGTGATTATCTATACATGCTTATGTACATGCAAGGATATTAAAGTAAATGGCCTAGTACATTAATACAATAACTGATTAGTTTTAACACACATACAGCACTCATAGGTAACACTATAGACAGCTCAGCATGGAACTGGGATTTGGGGATAAAACAGGTGGAAAATCAGTAATGATCGCAAAGTGTTTTTGTTTGCTTGTTTGTTTTTAAGAAATTGTATAAAGCTGAGACCCTTTTGAATAATACTCTCATGGCTATTTTCAGCTAATTTAACAGATGTGTGTACTAGCCATGGCGCAACATTGGTTATCAAACAAATTCAGGATAATTAAGGTTTTTGGTTCTTTGAGAGAGATTTTGGTTCTTAAAAACAGACTTCTAGTACAGTTTTCAAAGTAAAATTTCCAGCACCACTGCAGAGGGTCCGGATGTCCTGTAGGTCCCATGTCATATCTGCTAGCTGTATGTAGAAGGGTTGCATACACAAACTCATAGACCTATATGTTCTCAGTATGTTTCTAGATTGCATTAACTAAAATTCCTAGTTCCCTATTGACCTCAGAAAGCTCTGGACCCCAGAGAGTATTACAATACAAAAGAGGGGGTATATGTGATTTTTATGTACTTTTAAGGTTAACTAGTGTATCACGTGAAGAATATCTGGATCCCATTCTGAATATAAATCTTTTGTTTGATACCCAGGATTTTTTGGATTTAACCTCTTGGGAAGCAAACGACTGAAGAGGTCTTCAGATGTCTTCTTATTCTTATAAGTGGAGTAAATGCTGAGAAAATGAGGCACTGTTTGTACCGTACTGCAAGGAATTAATTTGGGAATGTGGATATTGCAGAGAAGGCTGGAGGAGAGCAAAATAGTCTGAGTTTTGTTTTTGAGAAGCTGACTGGATACTTCATTTGATTAAGAATCTTTAAAAAAAACTAGGATTGCATAGCTTGAGGAAACAATGTAGCATAGTTCTTCAATGGTGAAAAATAACAAAGGATTTCTATTCTGTGCCAAATGCCAGTAATCCACCACAATTATGCTAATCACTGTCCTGAAAACAAATTGATACAGCTGTTGAGTGACTGGGGAAGATGATGACATATTTCTTTCTTTTTCAAAAGAAAAAAAAATAAAATGCTTTTGCCAGCAGGAAGCCAAACAGCTTGTAGAAATGTCTTAGAACTGTAAATCACTGTTTGATTCTGAAGGTAAATGTGTTTGTTTGTATATGTGAATATAAAATACATTTATCTTGAATTGCATGCCAATTTAGACCCAGATATCTGGTATTCTACATTTTACAGCAGTATTTTGTTTTTATTTTCTATTGACATTATGCACAAAATACATACATACAACATTTTTCTATTAAATCTTATAATATAGAAGGTGAAAGTATCTAAAATACTCTTTCTACAAGGTTCATTATCAAAAAAAGATATTTTATTTCAGCTCTACTGCTTTGCATTCTGTTGTTCTTTTTGAAGGAAAAAGACAAAGAAAGGGAACACAACACATATGTGGCAATTATCCACTACTTGAATAAGAGTTCAGAATTATTTGTGTGTAGGTAAAACTAGTCAGGTCAAGTAAAATTCAGATTCGGTCTGTTCTCAGGCATTATAGTCACCACTTTTCCTGCACAGGTATGAACTTACACTATTTTCTTTTCCACCTCGTTGCAGCTGCATTGATAGTGATAGAGATTTGCCCATTTGTGCACACAGCGTGAACATGGATTTAAACCTTACACAACTATTCACAGAATCCTAGCAAAACCAGCTTCAATTTTTATATTTTAATATGAATGTAGCACATAACTGACAAAATTTGGTGCTTAGTTGTAATCTTAAAAATCTGTTATTTTTTGTTAGTGTAAGAAATTAGTAATGTACAACCAAATGTCTATTCAAATTGTGTTTCAGCTTTCCATCGTGGAAACAAAGCTCTTTTATCTGGAACTAAGTAATGCATTTAATTCAAATGTAATTTGCAGTCAGTAGAGTTAATTGTCCTGAAAGATTGTGTTGCTTCTACCAGTTGAGGCTTTGTGCTTTGCTTTAGAGGTATGTAGGTGATATTTCTTACGCTGTGTCATATTACTGGCGTTACTTTTGTGGGTAGTCATATGTCATGAATTTGGTTTATAAAGATGAGACAAAAGTCTTTGTAAATTACCTATGAATAATGAGCAATCTGTTACTCTGAATTACAGCCTACTCTTTCTTAAAAATAATGTCACCAAATAGGATATTAGATTAGAAGACAAGTATTTGCACTGGTTTTTAGACAGCTTTTGAAATTAATATCTTTTGCATGTAAAGCTATGTTGCCAGAGTCCTTGCAAAGAGAAAAACTTTGTCTTGATTATAAAATATTACTGAAGTGCTTCAATAATTCTCTTATTTCATTGTAGCTATTTCTAGTTTAATATTTTTCCATAAAAATACACAAAGTTTTATGCAAAACTCTAAAAACTAACTTTTTTTGTCATGCATCCCTCTAAAAAAGATACACACATACATAGAATGGCTGGACATGTAAATCAAAGGAAACAATGGAAAGAGCTTCTGCTTATAGCACATTAGTTGGCAAATGAAGCACACCTATTTTGTAATGAGAGGTGTAACAGTAAATAACTATTACCATAGTTAATTTCCAAGTAAAGTTATCTGTTAATTTGTACTGTGTAGAAAACACTTGCACCATATTTATAGATTATTAACTCAAGTAATAAAAGAGGGCTTTTTTAAAAGCAGAAGTTATTTCCATGCCCAAATTTGCTTTTAAGAAGCCGATCTGAATGCTGTCTCAACTCATGTAATGGCATTCCTGGCCTTTATTTGGGGAAATTAAGTTATTCGTACTTATGAAATTCATGTTATACTGATCCAAGTACTGTAACCCTGTTGATTTTAGAGAAATGAAAAAAACCCAAAACCCTCAAATTCAAGACTTTTGACAGAATTATCAAGTTCTGTTAGCATAATTTTTAAAATTGGGAAACCTATAAATATAAAAAAAAAGTTCTAAATAAGGTTTTCTATTCTCAAGTGCATGCTAATTAAAATCACATCACAGCATAAACAGATAATAAAACATCTTTAATATAGCTACAATTCAGTTTTCAAAATATTTATTTCAAATGCTATATTTCTATGTCACTTTAGCTTTGAAAATGAAAGCTATATTTGGGTAATCATAATTCTTTTATTTTTCATTTGAATGATAGTTGATTGGCTTGTTTCAATGACATTTTATTGTAAGAAGTGTCTGATACTGAATTCTTGTAAGAAAATAAAAAAGACAACACATAAATTGGAAGGCTATTGTTTGTTAGCAAAAGTATTAATGTGAATATTGTTTCTAGTGATTATGATATGGCAGTTGTGAGTGAAAAATACTTCTTACTGCACATGCCCCAGTCTTTTCAATACATTTACTTTTAAATAAAATAGTAGTTTATCTGGGTGACAGTGTTACATATTGTTTTTGTTTTGTTTTGTTTTCTGTTTGTATAACAGGTGTTACTTTTGTACTATGAGGGTGACTGAACACTGACATAGGTTGCCCAGAGATGTTGTAGAGTCTCTCTTCTTGGAGATACTCACCAGGCATCTGGACATGGTCCAGGGCAACAACATTTAGACATCCTTGCTTAAGCAGAGGGGTTTGACAAGATGATCTCCAGAGATCCCTTCCAAACAAATTAAGATCCTGTGATCTTCTTTTAAGAGCAATTCAACTTTTCTTCCTATGGATTTAAAATAACAGTATGTTCCTTTCGTATTCATTACCTGGAAATATTAGAAAGGAGGGTAAACAAAGAAACAAACCAACAAAAATTTCTATTACAAGCTTGTATAATGATGAATTGAAAAGTTAAAGGATGGATGATAGAAACTGAGCATCTGTTGTTACTACAGTTCTGTTTAAAGAAGGGTGGTTGCAAGAAATACACTTTATTTGTCCAAATGAAGTGGAAGTAAATATTTTAAAGGATACTGATATAATCATTGTTTCAAATTTTTCATTAAGTATTAGTGAAACACAACTAATTGAGTAAAATGATGTGAGACTATAATACAAAGTTCAACCAATGGTAGAACTAGAATTGATTTTCAGCAAACTAGGGAGCCATCACAACTGAAAACAAAAGTATAAACAGTGAGGTAATAAGCTACATAAGGGCACAAGGAATTCAGATCTGTTATTCTCAGGATAAACTGCAAATTAATTTGAAGGTAGAATTAATTGAAGAAGGCATATCTGAAAGACAAAGCTTTGATGGTAGTGTAGAAACTAAGTAACCTGAGTTTATTAATTTACAAAGCAAGAGTTTTCAATAGATGAACTTGAGACAGAAAATGAATGTGTTAGAATTTCCCCTATGGAAATTGGAGCTGTGACAGAGCAATCACAGCCATAACACTAAAAAAATAACTGTCTTGACAGCTACATTGTCTTTTAGAGCGGTGACATTTCAGTGCTTTTAAATACTAGCACAGTATGAGAGCAACAGGGTTCTGAGCTTGTTAACTTTGAAATATTACTACAGTGTAAGTTAATTTTTAAAAATAAGTTAAAGAGTTATCATAACTTTTATGCTTGTTGTGATCATGATATTCTGGATTGAAATATTAGACTTTTTTTCTTCTCTCCAAATGACCTGTAGTTTAAAAAAAAAATGGGTTAATTTGATGCTGATTTTTTTAATTAAAAATTTTCTCATGGACAATTTGATTTAAATCTTTAGCTGTTTTTTTTCTTTTTTTTTTCTTTTTTTTTCTTTTTTTTTTTTTTTCCCCCTGTGGCTGTTTATGGTTTAGCATTTGAAATGTTTATACAGGAAATAAACAAAATCAGAAAAGAAAATTAAATAACTCAGAGTTACTGGTAGCTTAAACCTTCATGTTGAAATACAAAAAATGTCATCATTATTGCCAGAATATGATAACAGTACTTACAGTTTTTAGTACTACCAGTGTAGATCTGATGTATAGAAATACAACTATTTTGGTACAAAATTTAGCAAAGATAACTTGGATGGTTGTCTTGTGCATATAGGAAACAATATTAAACTCCAAAAAGAAAATAGTTAGCAACTTGCCAAGGTGGTGGTTCTGTCATCCCTTTTGGGGGCAGAATTCAAGGATAGTAGCAACTGTCTAAACAAAGGCAAAAAGAATATTTGATTTTCTTGTTCTAGGAATCAGTAAAAATACTGCTGATAAAACATAGGTGCACTTTCTCAACACTTTAAAAATACATAATTATATACAGCAGCAAGCAAGACCTTTAGATGATGGATCTTTCTTTATCAGGCCAAAGAAGGCATTATGAAAGGAATGATTTTGAAGAATAAAAGTATAAGTCAGATCAGACGGGAATTACTGACATAACTCCAATATGAAGTAGAATAATCTTGTCCTCTGTGAAAAGGATTTAATTGTCTGCCCTGACCTCCATCTGTTCTATTAATTGACTGCTTTACTTTGTGGTAGATACTTTTGGTTGGTTTTATGCTTTATTAGTGGGATTTCTTAAGATGATATAGTAGTAGCACACAGGAAGCTGTAACTCCTGCCATGTGACAAGGTATATTTTTTCCAATCCTGACCTAAATCAGTTGACTGAGGGCAGAAAAAAATAGATCAGTTCTTCCTAGTTAATTGAGAAGCTACACATTGTCTACTATTCTATTGTTTCTGCAATATCATCCCATATGGATATGACAAAAAACAAAACAAAACAAAACAGAAATCCTTTCCAAAAATAAATGAAATAAATTCCCTTTACAAAATTTAAATCAATTTGACACTGATTGAATTGATGGCATATATTTTATGCATATATTTTACATATATGTATAAAGAGAAAAAGAAACTTGAAACAAATGACCAGGGAGAAGAACAGATCTGCGGGAAAGAATTATGATTTGGAGAAAAGAAGAAACAAGTGATATACACTCTGTGAGAAAGATTTGAGAATTAGACGAGGGACCATCTAAAGTGCAGGCCATGTGCAAAATAGGAAAACGATGGAAGATATTTTTATAAGAGGCCAGGTTTTTAAGCAGAGGAGTACAATAAGATGGGTTTTGGAAAGGTAACGGAACATAGTGTTTTCTCATGAAATCATGTTGTTAAAAACTATTTGTCCTCATTATGAAAGGTTCTAGTGTATTTGCTTGCCTTCCTCTGTTCACTTTTTTCAACTGTGATCAGATATTTATACCATGTATGAATCTACAGTGCAGTTAGTGTGAGTACTGTTGTATGTATCTGTTAAATGGTCAAAGAAATCTGTGAAAAATCGTATGATTCATTTCTTTATCCCTTAGAAATATTGAAAGTAACCATGTAGTTTTGCAGTCCTATGAAAACAGGTGGAAAGTGCTAAATATTATGATAATGATAGTGTTACATGGGTCCTGTTAGCCATTCATAAATAGTACTTATTGCATCAAAAATGTCAGGGGAAACATGTTTTCTGTCAAGCTGAAAGACAGAAGCAATATAAACATACATTTCTAAAATTATACTGTTTTCCCACAAACCTATTGGTTCTGTCAGTACATACTGATGTTAGGTGTAGATGGTCAAAATGAATGGATAACAGTGTTCACAGAGCTGTGATTTTGCTTTGAGGAAAATACCATGCAGCCGAGTTTTCAAGATAACACAGAGATGGCTGTGCTGGTAATAACAATAATAAATAGGAGGAAGATGAAAAGAACTGAATGGTAGGTGACAAAATAGCTGGAAGTTTATTATAAAGTCTGTATAATCAATTTCTTACCAATGGATGCTGGATCATCTTTAATCAACCAACAGCAGAATTAATCAGAGAACAGACAAAAGCTATTAAAAACTCAGAGCAGTATATATTCTTCTTGATCTTAGTCATGAGAACTTGGTTTGAAACAGGAAAATGATGAGTTTTTAAACTTTGTGTATCATGGTTATAGAGTTAATTCTGTTTGTAAAAGGTGAGAGAAGGAATCATCTTCCTGTACTTCAGCTATCGGACAGTTAGATGGCTAATCTAGGCTAATGACTTGGACTCCCTAAGCATAATCTTCAGGATGTTGTCATGGTGATTGGCTTCAACTAATTTTGAATGTCAAATACCTATGTTACAGTAGGAAAAACTGCTGCCTGAAGTGTATGCTTCCAGAGTAGATAGAATATCTAACTTTTTCACACAGTTAGTGACATGAACATGAACTATAGAGTTGTGTCCAAAGTCAAGGAGGTACCTTTTTGTTGTGCTAGGCAAAGATGGAAACTTCAATAATGGGAGTGGTAGGGTGAACAGGAAGAGAAATTACAATTTCTGCATTTGTTGTTGGCTTTCCTTTCCTACTCAGATACCAGTTTTACATACTACAAAGCAAATACAATATTGTGGTGGGTTGACCCTGGTTGGATGCCATGTACCCACTGAAGCTGCTTTACCAACAAACCTGCTCCAGCTTGGGCCCCTCTCTCCACAGATCCACAAGTCCTGTCAGGAGCATTTTCTCACTCCTCTCTCCACCTGCAGTTGCACAGCACTTTTTCCCCTTCTTAATTCTGTTATCTCAGAGGTGCTACCACCATCGCTGGTGGGCTCGGCCTTAGCCAGTGGTGGGTCCATCATGCAGCTGGCTGGTATTGACTCTGTTGGACATGAGAGAAGCTTCTAGCAGCTTCTTATAGAACCCATTCCTGTCACCCCCCAGCTACCAAAACCCTGTCACACAAATCCAACAGAGATATGTTACATTAGAGTTCTGAAAAGCCTTTGATGCAAGAAAATATAATTAACTAAGTGTGAGATGACTTTGAAGTGATGTGTGTAGTAGAATGATAAGGGCTATCATGCAGACAATTTTGAGAAATTTAGTTTATTTTTCTCACCTAAGAGAAAATCATTCACTTAGTAATTCTGAGATTTCTTTTGGAGTTTTTAAAAGAGCATTAAAAATGATCTGATTTTTATCACTTGGGAAGGGTGGGGTTGGAAACAGAGGACTTTTTTAACTGAAAAGAAAATTCCCTACAAAGCACTTGATTTTTCTACATTTCTCTTTTCCCATCCGAGCCTAGCTTTCTGTTCTTTTCCTGCTGCCGTTTTGGCAACAAACAGTTAAAATTGAAAAAATAGTGATTAAAAAAAAACAACCCAAACCCCAAGTAACTGAAATCAAGACATCTTTTTCAAGCTTGAATGGGTATGGAATTATTCTTTGTATTGTATCTTCTTTCTACTTCATGTAACAATTTTAGAACTTGTATTTCCAAAAGGATGGAATTTCAGAAATCTGTTTCTTAGGCTTCTAGATTTTGTTGTTGGATTTTGTTTAATAATTATTCAGCTTTTAGTGTTGTTTTACAAATTAATCCCAATTTTGCTGTTATTCTTGTTGTGTATTTCCTCTTATATCACAGGTTTGTCAACATATCTGATGTCAGATGGCAGCCATATTACATTTATTTTCTGGGGGAATATAAACTTTATTTTATTCCCCATTTTCTATATTTAAGCAAAAAATGTACACTACATAAAAACAGGTATAGTAAACATTGGACTGCAGACATCCATTGAGGAAAGCTAGGCGTGGTTCTGACCCTGAGACTGTCTCTTAATAAATAAAATGGTTCAGTCCTGTTCTCTGCCCCTGAGACCACACAGCATGGCACAACTTTCATCTCTGTAGTGAAGATCTGGTTTACCTGAAAAAAAACGAAGGAGATCTACCTTTTCTGTACTGTCTGTTGAGAACTTCCAGCCTGTCCTTCTCCCTGATTTGCCTCTGCAATGTCTGGAAGGTGATGTAGCTACAAAGTACGAGTCCTGTGGCAGGACAATGCTAGAGCCCATGCTCTAGTCCTGTTTAGTTTACTGCTTAGACCTAGATTCCAGTGCTTACTTCACTGGTGTAAAAACAGAGATCAGGATCCATAACAGAATTTCCTTATGTTAATATTCTGCTTAGCTTTTAGGGGTCCACAGTACATGATTCACAATTCCCAGGACTTATGTCAACTAGAAAGTTAGGAATTTCACACTTCATTATTAACTGAGCATAGACAGGATATTAAGCAGAGTATATGAGACAGACCCTTTCTAGATGGGATTTTTAGCTCAACGGTTGGTAGGTAAAGCAAAAGGCAGCAGGTAACAGGAATGATTTCCTTGTTACTGTCTTCTAAAATCTATTGAGTGATTTTGGTGATCCTATTCTTTATAATGTTTTATGGAGATTTGTCTTGCTGAGATAAGTTCTCTATCTTCTTAAATATAAGGGTCTCATGACAGCATTTAGCTGGAGAAAGCCCGCTAAGATAAGAGGAAAGCAACACAGGGACAGAAGTTAGGGGATGTTCTTCCCCTCTGCTGGTGAAGTTGTACACTTTCTAGCAAAGAAAGAAAATATAAGAAGAAGAGTAAGTTGGAAAAGGTTTAATGATGTGATAGCATAATAAAGATAATTCTCAGTCCCAATTTGTATTTAATTAAATGACTGTCCTATAAACTGCATAAGGCTTGCTTGAAAGTAGAGACTACCTATCTGGGAGAGTTTTTGCTTTATGAGTCTGCAAAGTTACAGTTTTCTCACAGTCCAAGGGTGAGAATCTCAGAGCAAAAGTCTTTCAGTTTAGAAATGACAATGTGAAAGCAGTGCTCATAGCCATTCCGATCTTCGAAATTTAATGTTTGTAACCTGAAAGAGGGGAGGTGTGGGTGTAGACTTCTTCAGTTTAATGAGGGTAGTGACTCAACTCTCCCTTTTCCAGGATGAGTGCATAATTGTGACATTATCATATGAATGAAGGCACTACCAGCACCTTGGAGCTGAACTAGGTAATGCAATGAAAACATCATGCTTGTTTCTCCCATGTAATTCAGTTCTAGGAATCTGTATAATAGAGCAGCAACTGTGGTTGGTTTGTTTTTTTTTTTTTTTTACCATATAATGGGATGGGAGTGCTAAATGCCCAGTTGGTTTAAGTTGCTTTTCCCACCCTGCTTTTGGTTATGGTAACATTTGTAATGCTTCCTTCTCTTAGACTGGAAAAACAACAGGAAGATATCAAATTCTAAACATTAAAAAGCCTCAAGAGATCAAATTGCCTAACAGTCAGTCCCTCAGACAGTTTCTCAGTTGGTTCAGACAAGAGTTTTCTTCCATCACTGAGGAAGGCATACCATAGGGTTAATGGCAAAGACGGGGAAATGAGGACTGTAAATTTCCCAGTTTAATATTTAGACAGAGCCTTATAGATTCCCTTAAGAATTTCCTTTTTAGTCATTTGACCTTAATTAATTAAAAGAAGTTAAGTCCATTCCATGTTAGAAAGGTTTATTTTATATGTGTTGCAGCAGTGATGAGTAAGAAGCTTTGATATTTTTTAAGGTTTATTCACATTATAAAGGTCTACTGTACAAACCTAAAATAATATCTATAAAATAGTGATTTTTATATGTATGTTTTGATTTTTATATATCCATAAATTATTTTTTTACTCCAGACATAACAAATTTTGCTCTACAGGAACTCAAGGCTGAACATCTTCTTTGAGATCATAATTTTTGCTTTTGGAGTAACATATCTGAATTTAAGAAAACAGAGGTGCAGAAAAGAAAAAAGAGAGACCCAAAGAGTGTTACATTTCTTTTACAAGGTCATATCAGAAGTAAAAGCTGGAAATTAAATCAGCAGTTTTACTAGACTGTACTGAAGAAAATTTTTTGTACATTTCCCTAAAATATGTACTTGGAAGAGTAGTGTTTTCTTAAGACTTTGGAGTCACAATTAGACAATGACTATCAAATAAATAAATGTATCTTCTGATCACTGTCCATGGTCATATTTTAGGCATTGGACTCTTTCTGAACAAGAAAGACTTAGTACCTTCTCAGACCACTTTGCAATCAAAGTTAATTGCTACCTTATTATTTGAGAGTGTGTCATGAACTCGCTTGAACTCAAACTAAAGACATTTGAATGGCTGTGGTGTCCATTCAGCCATAAGAATCTAAAATTCATACCATGAATGGTCAAATTTTGTTCTGAGTAGAGCACACTTCTAATTTGGGGATAGTTAGTAATTTAAAGTTTATTTTTTAAACAGTTTATGCCAAGTTTCTTACTTCCTAATATTCATAGCTCATGTTTATTTGCAATCTTCATCAATTTATATCAAGAAGTAGAAAGTATAATGAAAACTATCTTACCACTGAAAGTTGTCCATGCTTCTTATGTACAATGCCAATTGAAATAAGTGTTCAAAAGTCAGTGAGATAAGTGCAACCATCTTAACTGAGCATTTCCAGTAAGTCTTGGGTCCTCCTCGCCATAATGTGGTGTGGGGGTTTTTTGGATGGTTGGTTTTCTTTGTTTGTTTGTTTATCATACAGGAAAAAAAAACAGGGAAACTGTATCTATGATTGTTCAATAACAGCTTTTTATAATTAGATGTAAACACCTGTTTTTTTTACAGAATGCTTAAGGAGTGAGGTGTTCGTTTGATCATCACATGTTTTCTTTCACTCCACTTGCTTTTCAAATTGTTTTCATTATTGAGAGAGCTGCAGCTTTGAAAAACAACTTAGGGACAACACAGGCTTTTCTTACGATCCCATTGTCATTTTTGATAGTGTATGGGAACTGATAAATTCATAATAACAGAGGTAGCTGGAGCCAAGAAGCAATGATAATGTGTGTAAATGTGTGTCCATTTCCTGAGAAGTAGATGGTGATTGTATTTTCTAACCTGAGAGTTTTACTGACCTTGTCCAAAGAGAGACTTATTAGAGAAATTCATAGGAGGATAAACGCAACATATTGTTAAAAAAAAAAAAAAAAAAAAAAAAAGTTAATTTAACATTTGTATATTATTTGTATTGTTTTTCAGGATTTATTTCCATCATTTACAAAAATAATATAAATGATTCACCTTTGTCTTCAGTTATTTCTAAACATAAACATTGGACGAGCTTCAAGGTTCATAATGATGTTTTTAAAGTTGACATTTGTTTTCATTTTAAGAAAGGACACATCATAGTTCATAAATTTGTATTACTGATATTTTAGTTTCTTTTCATTTCTAATTTTTAAATCTTCAAGAGTTAATTAATAAGAGATACGTTAGAATGTGGTGTAAAAGACAAATGACGGTATTCTGATTCACTAAAAGTCCCTCTTACCTGCTGAATTGCTGTGACTGAACAGCAAGGTACTACCGCAGAAATCATACTGCCATGTAACTTGGTTAACCTATTAATAATGTTAATATGTGGTTCAGATACTCATCCCTACTGAAGTTTACAATGTTAAATTAGGGTTATTATGAGTCCATTTTTAAAATAATGATTTAATAATATGCTGTTGAAATTATTCTTTATGGTAAAACGCTTACAACAAACCCCAACAAAATAAACATATAACTTCAATTAGGAAAGATAATTTTTCACTAGATTCTGCTTCATGTTATTTGTTATTTTTGTTCTGATGACTAGTTAATGTGTTAATGCACTTATCACTATCTACTATTTCTGTCTTTGCACTGGTTGGCAAAGACTGCAGGTCTGTTATAGGTCAGACAGCGGGGCTGAAAGAGCTAGCAGTATTCTGGGTGTTAGCCAAGAGGATGTTTCTTTATAGATCCAAGATTCTTAAAATCTAAATGGCTATGTGTGCATGAGTCAGAAATGCAAACTTTGTATATGATCCTGATAAGGCAGGGAAATTAAAGCAGATTTTCTGAGTAGATATAATACCCACAAAGCTAACTTTTGTTGGTCTTATTTCCTAGATAAGGAATCAGATAGCAAATTCAGTTCCAGGTCAATAATGAATGTTTCCCTTTTGCTGTCCTTTCACACCATTCAAAATGATGGCATATAACTAGATATTTGATCCAAAGACACCCTGTAATTAGTATGGATAAATATTATTTACTAAATCACATTTTTGACAGTTATATATTATCTCTAGTATGTTTATCAACTGAGGATTTCCACGTTTCTTCATGCTGCCATTTTTTATTCTCTCCATGTTGGTAATGTCTTGACTCTTGTCTGTCATTCCTCTTTTCTTTCTTGTTTTGTCTCCTCTTTTCCTTTTGTGTTTGCCCACACATTTTTTTTTTCTTTCTTTATCCATTTTTCATCATCTAGATCACTGTCCTTCCTTCAATTTTGTCATTTTTCTCAGTGCTTGATTCCACATTTCCTTTTCCTGTAATGTTATTACAAACTTCTGCAGTGTGGGTGCCAAGACATTAGGATCTGCTGCTCCTCCCTGAGCACAGATTAAATCCTCAGTCTGGTACAACTGGAAAATCTGCTTTGTTTTGCATGGTCAGAAATGTATACCAAAGCCAGGATGGGAGAGAGCATGACAAAACACTACTCAAAATCAATTGTCTGCTACTGACTTCTGTTGTTAAAGGAGTTAGCAGTAATCAGAAGGGAAGGTGATGCTTGAGGAGGAATTTTGCTTGACTGATATCTGGCTGACCACTTTGAGTGTCAGGGAGCAGCTGGAGTGGGGCTGCCCACAGTGTAGGACAGGACATCCTCCTAAAACACCCTGTCGAGGTGGGGCTGGGGACAGGGACAGGACCCTGCCACTGACCAATGTTCATCAGGCCAGTCAGGGTGAGGACTCAGGTCTGAGTTTGACTGGACCAAGATCTGGACTGGACCTGGGTCTGAGCATAGGACTCCCTGGAGCATAGCTTGGGCAGAGACCAGTGACCCTGATCTGGATTGAAATTGGGTCCTTTGGCCCTGAGCAGGGTGGGAAGAGGTCCCAGATAGGACTTGGCAGGGCCTGCGAGAGCTGGTGGTGCCTTCAGGGACATGGCACTTAGAGCTGTTACTGATTTGTCCTACAGAAATTATGCTTAAGTTGCAAGTATTTTGGAGGCAGCATCTGAGCCTCTTATTTACCAGTGAAAATGTCAATAGAGATTTGGTTCACCATAAATGAAATGTATCTGGCCTCTGGTGTTCAGCTCTTTCAAAAATTTTGCAGTATGAGTGCTAAAATAAAGTCATTGAAGAATTTCAGGAGTTTTCTATCTTTATTTCAGATTCTTTTCCTTGCCTAAAAGAATCAGCATAGATGTCTCCTGTGATTATTTTTGGGTTGTCTGTGGTTGTTGTTATTTGTTTGTTTGTTTTTATTTGGAATCACCATCAATAGCTACTTACCTTGTATTTTTTCTGCTCTTGAAAACTGATTCTATATCTTCACAATACAGAGTCCTGACTGAAAACAAGACCTGGTAGACCACTTGTATATGTTTTATATATAAATGTGTGTTCATCCTATCAAATGTAAAGTATCAGTATCAGTTTCCTATAATAAGGATTTTTTAGTTGTGGAATTACTTTCTGATTTTTGTTTAGGTAGAAGAATGTAAGTATTAACAAGTGCTGTGTGTTTGTTTTTACTGCTTGCACTGGTTAGCATATATAAATATATAAGTGACTTGTATTTCATTACAAATTAACAGAATTGTTATATGACTTCTCTTCTGTCTAAAAATTAAAAGTAGAAGCATACAAGAAGATAGCATTACATAGTTGTAACACTACGTAGGCCAAATCTGAATTTTGAGAGATTGTATCACATTTTTTTTTCTTTTCAGTTTCCATTGTTCCTTTTTGTCACACATAGAAGAAAGAAAACAGATATGAAAACCAGTAACTTTATATTGAATTTTGGCTGTTCTCATACTTGCTTTGAACTAATGTAGTGCTAATACATTAGCTGGAATTTCTGAATTAGATGGAGGTAAATTAAACTGTCATAAAGAAGAGTATAGCTGTGAAAAATATTTTTATATATAATTCATATCATAACAAAGAGAAATTGTCCAATACAGCAAAACATTTAATGGGTGTTTTCTGTGGGAGTGCAAATATATTTAAAAGGGAGATGCTGTTTATTTAGAGCAGAAAATACCCTGGAGATAACTCTTAAATGTGATACCCTTCCTGAAAGCAGCAATGTTTGGGCTGTGGTTTGGTTTGGAAGCATTCACAGGAGCAGAAATGTTTGGCTTGCAGTATAAACTCTGACAAGTCTGTGGCTTCAATTTTCAGTTTTCTTATCTTACATATCTTTGGAAACACATAGTTAACCATGGTGCCTAAAGTTCATAAAACATTTGTGGGCCCTGGCATGGAAGTAGTGTGTGCATTTAATTGTTTTGTTTGGGTTTTCTTTTTAGATTTATGACAATATTAATGTGTCCATTGATTTGAATTTCTTGTTTTTTCTTGGCCGCAGGCTGACTGAGTGGTCTGAACTTCACTGGAAGGAACCATTTCACTGGGGAAGTGGAAGAACTGTGGATATCTCACTGCGCTACTTGCTGTAAAGTGCCATGTGTTGCCAGGATTAAGCCATTGCTGAAGTCTGGGATGGACCTTATGGGCAAACACTCCCTTGTTTCTTCTGGCATCGGGATTCGTCTATGACCAGGCAGCTGTGGTGCCTACCACACATCGGGTTTGGTTTTTTGCTTCCTTAAAAAGGTTACGACTTCCATCACTTCATCTCCTTTGACTACATTTTATTGTATTAGTTTTCATTTTCCTTGACTGATTAATTTTCTCCTGGCTGTGGAAAAAGGAGCCCTGCTGATGTTGATTTAAATAATGTCGAAACCAATGGGACTCCTATGGCTGCCTTTGATCTTCACTCCAGTGTGTGTCATGTTGAATTCTAACTTCCTCCTGTGGATAACTGCACTGGCTATAAGATTTACTCTCATCGATGGCCAAGCACAATATCCAGTGGTTACCACAAATTATGGCAAAATACGTGGTTTAAGAACACCTTTGCCCAATGAAATCCTTGGTCCAGTGGAGCAGTACCTGGGTGTTCCTTATGCCTCTCCTCCAACTGGGGAAAGGCGATTTCAACCCCCAGAGCCACCATCATCTTGGACAGGTGTCCGCAACGCCACACAGTTTGCCGCTGTCTGCCCTCAGTACCTGGATGAGAGGTCACTACTCAACGACATGCTGCCGGTCTGGTTTACAGCCAATCTGGATACTGTGGTGACATATGTTCAAGATCAAAATGAAGACTGCCTGTATTTGAACATCTATGTGCCCACAGAGGATGGTAAGTACACTTAAGGACCACTGTGCAGCGCACTCACCAGTTCTGCACCTGAACAGTAGCCAGGTCTTTAAAGCATCTTGCTAAGTTTCCTCCATGTTTTATCTGTGGAAACGGATCATGCCTCTGAACATTCATTATAAGTAATACTTTGTAGATTGAACATGCTTGCATGAATTCTCTTCCATGTTTCAGTGTAACACCAAACTGCAGTTTCATTTGGAAACAGTGGCTAGGGAGCATAAACCAGCCTTAAGTTTACATCTGAACTACAGCTGAGCATCATTCAGAAGAGAGGAAAGGGGAAATAAACATTAGTAACATATTTATTTTCCCATGTATGAATGGTGGAAATACTGCCACATACTCATTTTTAAAGAGGAATTTCCCTAATCTTATTTTCTTTAGAATAGAAAGTTGTTATAGTAGTTTAGTGTGCAGTTTTTTTCCAGGTTTTTTACCAATGTTTCAGTCCAACTGTTTTCTTCTTCATTCACTAAATTTAAAATGAATTAAACATAATTTTATTACTCAGAGCTGAACTGATGACATTAAATTTTCATGTTTTCTGCAATCTTCTCTCAAGAGGGCTGCTTTAAACTGCCTTACGTAGACAAAAAGGATGAACACAATTGGTAACACACAACTCTTTGAATGTTTTCATGATCTCGATCTTAAACATTCTAGCTTTATGGCATACTGAATATGGCTTTTATGGTTCTGAAAGATTTTGCTTCCTACAGACAAGAAGACCTATTTTCATCACGTCCTGCATGACTAAAGTTTATTCTATATCACAAGCAAATAAAAAAATATACTGGCAATTATATTCAATATTGTGCTAAAAGCCAGTTCTTTCAGCCACCTAGAATGTAGTTACCAATGCATAATGTGACAGATTTCTTGCAGATATGCAAATCCCTTCATGTTAGCTGGGGGTTTGATTTGCATAACCAAGGCATTATTGTTTGTCAGTAACCATACTCTAAATATGCAAATTTTGTACTTTGATTATTATAATCCTTCTGCCTTGATTGGCTTCTTTACTGAGAATTTCTAAGCTGTTTGCCAGTAATAAGCAAACCACCTTCTCTTCCTGTTCTCATCAGCTGAAGCAAAAACCTGAAAGCTAAAAATAAAGGAGAAGGTTTGGGAGTACTGGGAGCTCTGGAAACATAAATACTGCCAAGCTGCTTAAATGAAAAGTGCTCTGAAAGAAAAGCTGTATGTATGTGGCTCTGTGTGTGCATGTGTGAGTGTGTGGGGACAAAGGAGCAGATCTTTCCACTGAGTTCTTCTCCTCTTCCAGTCTCGCTGCACTGCGTCTCACTCCTTGGATAATAACACAGATAATTCTTTCCCAAATTTCCTTGTGGTCTGGATTTTATCCTGCAGCTTTTAATTAGTCAATAGGACAAGTCTGCCCTAAAAAGCATTTCATGTTAAGATCTGATTTGTTCTCATGGAAGGAATATCAGATCTGCTAACTCAGTTTTATTTTAAAGTCCACTGTTAATAAATTAATATATTTCTCCAATTTAGTAAGAAGAAGTTCCATCCATTAATTATGGAAGAGAGGAAATTAGACATGGAAAAATACATACAAATGTCTAGGAAAAGTATATTTGATATTAAATGGAGAATAATAAAGTACTGTGTGCTGAATGACTAACAACCTATAAAATTCCTCATCTTGCTTGTAATAGCTAATGATATTTGCTTTTAGATTAAAAATAGAAAGGACTGATAAATTTAATTTTACCTATTGTAGACCTTTTTTTCCACTTAATTCCACAAAAGAAGTGTGTGTTTTACTCTTCCTCCTGGTTTTAGATTTTTTTTTTTTTTACACTAAATAGAATATAAATTGAGCCTATTTTCTTTTATATATCCTCTTCAAAAAATAAACCCATGCATTACAAAGTATATAGCTGAATAATGAGAGACAAGATTTTGTGTTACTGATGAGGTTAAAGCAAAATTGTTCCAGTACAATATGACAAACATTTTTAGCAGGTTCCAATGGGGAACAAGAAACTTAAAAATGAATAGACGGAATACATGATGTTTTAATTGTATGCTGTATATCTTATCACTAGTTAAATATAACTTAATGTGGCTCTTTTGGTGAGGAAAATATGCAAGCTTCTGCTCATAAGGATGATTAAGAACTGACCTACAAATCACATCTCCTAAGTTAGTGTGTCTCCAAATCATGCTAAATATAAATGGCCTTAAATTGTAGTCTGTACAATCTGATTAAACACATTATACTTCATTATATGAGTCTTAGTTGGCAAAAATAAGCTACGTTGTTATGGAGACAGACCGTGAAATTAGGTTTTGAAGCAAGATCTCAAAGTGAGTGACTTTGAGTTAAATTCACATTTTAAATTATTTCACAATTAGAGATGTATTTAAAAGAGCTTTGAAACTCTTTTGTGTCTGGAAGAAAAGGTGGGTAGAATCATCCAAACCTAATTAATGTTCTGACTATAAAACTTAATCTGAATCATTTTGTGCTTTTTTTAAAGAAAACTTTGGTGAAAAGAAATGATGAACAACCCTAATGAATTAACTGGGTTCATAGGCAGTGCTGAATTCAAACTAATTCTGGTGATAACTTCTTAAAATGCAGCTGAGTGTTGGTGTTTTGTTTTGTTTTGTTTTGTTATCTATATAGCATGACCTGTTTGTTATTACTTGTTTGGTTTGATCAAAGAGAACCAAATTTTGACCATATACTTTGAATAAAGAATTGAAGAATAAATGCACACATGCATTTATCTGATTTCAGTATTGCTTCACTGGAATTCTGCCAGTATAAACTAATGGAAATAAGAGATGAATACAGTTGCTTTAACTAGGTAGATAAAATTAGTTTTTTATAATAAAATAGTTTGAAATGTTGCTGCTTCTGGCTGAAGAAGTACACTGAAATTAAATGACATAAAATTTTATAGTTTCTTAACCTAGTTGGCATCTCTGGGTAAATAAATTAAACAACTCTGTTACACAGTTTATATGCGTATTAATCAAAACCTTTCTTTTGACTCATAAGATTCTGGATTTGAAATGTGAAACAGTAGCAGAATCCTGTCAAATGTTAAATTGTTCCTGTGAAGCAGAAGATATCTTTGTTTAAGGAGCTTTTTTTAAAATTTAGGTGAAAATATTATTAATAATAGAAACCAAAACATTTACCTTCAACTCTGTGTATGTGGATTTTTATTATTTTGCTGTTGTTCATTAACAAATGGTTTATATTGAGAGTTTCCTTAGAGTAACACTTATATTTCAGAGAATCTAGAGTCCCAAGAGAATTTCAGTGTTTGTTTCCTTTGGCTTTGGAAGGGAAAAAATTGCAACCACTATAATCTATCAAGACCTTTTTTTTTTTTGGTCATAATAAGTATAAATAATGATGTAGTTATTTTAAAGATACACAATGCAAGCAATAAAGATAAAACTTAGCAAACTGCTTTCATTTTATGTGTCAAATTTACAATAAATTACTCAAGAAATGAAGCAAATAAAATATTTATAGAACAATTACTATTTTATCCTAATTGCTTTCTAAACATTTGGCTTGATCTTCAGAATCATTAGTGTGCCTATATGCTGTCTTGTCAGCTTTTCCAGTTACTGTGAACTGTAATTTTCCCCAAGAATACTTGAATGTCTGTTTTGAGGAGGTCATCTAGGGAAATGATATTGAGGACAGTCTGTTTATGATAACGTTAGTCTGAATATGGGTTTATCTACAGTGGAAATGCTAGATTGAAGAGGACACAGACTGTTAATCGGCTGTGCTTAATCCCTGGCCTTTATCATTTGAATCTGTGGATGCTGAAGGAGATTGCTAACTCTTATCATAACTGGGGAAAAAAATATAACTAAAAACAAACAGAAAAGACCTTAAATTTTAATTTCTTCTATAATAAAATTTGAAACTGTGTTAAAAGGAGGGCAAAGTAAAAATAAAACAAAACAAAACAAAAACTTATGAAACCCAAAAACCATGAAAATCTTTTTGTTTCTTTGTTTAAAACCTGCTCTGTTCAGATCTAAATAGAAAATAAAATGAAAAGGCGACTTTTCATTGTCTTTGCATGGTCAATAGTTAGCATATATACTTTACTTACTTTGGTATAGAAATAGAGGGTACATTCTACATGAGTGAGTAGCTATCCAACCACTATATATCTGTTAGGGATTAACTAATGAAGTATTTAGCATCTTTGGAGGTTTGCTTACTAAAAATGCACTGTAAGCTCTTGTCTCATTTGCATCACAATAAATACAGCTGAAGTGACAACAAAAGGTGGTAGGCCATGATGCTTATTAAGGTAGAATGAGTTGGTCATGATTTTTTCATTAGATTAGGGAAACTGAGAGCATTGTCCAGGATTAGTATTATATTTAACTGTGGGCTACCAGGAAGAAAAAAAAGTCTTGAGCAAGAACAAAGAGATCAACAGTGTTCCTTCTCTGAGCAGTGATGTGAAGGAAAGGTCCATGCAACTTTAGATTCTATGTCTATTTGACTAAGAAATAAAGAAATTAACCATTTGACCAAAACTGATAAAGAAGGTGTGCATTAGGTTATTTGCATAGCTTGCATACTCTGACACCTTTTCCTATTAGTCAATTGTCTGTTTAGTATATAACTGTTTGCAGCCTTCTCCTTGTCGGTGCTGTTGAACTGCAGTGTCTAACTTGGAAAGAGTCTTTTAATCAAAATTATACTGATAAAACCTGATTGACAAAAAAAATAACTTTTTGGCTTTTTTTAATTGGGGTGAAGGAGAAAAAAGTAGTAGAAAGATGAGTCCTATGTTTACAATTATTTGATGACAGGGAATAAAGAAATCTAAACTATTAAATGGCTTCTTTATTAACATGAAGAGTAAGGGTCCATATGTAAAGATAGTAACACAGCATACAAGATAGGTACAATATTGTACAACATTTTTGTTGAATTATTAGCAGGTGATAGTAGTAATACTAACTCCTATTTTACAAATAAACCTGAATTTCTATAGAGTAGTTTCTCCTAAACTGTATATAATTGCAAGTTTCAGTAGATGCATACCTGTCATTTATCAAGTAATATCAAAATTGCAATTGTTCTATTATTTTTTCACTACTTTTGTAAATTTAAGTAGCTACTTAACAAGTCAAATTCATGATTTATGCATATACCTTCAAGAAATTAAGAATCCAATATCTCTTGTTTACAGGTTTACAGTTTTGATTCTTCTTCAATGTCTTTATTATCTGTTTTAAAATTAGTTATAATTTGGTATAGGTATGCAGAGTCTTACTTTTGTTTTCTGAAGTATTTTTAAAAGCAAATTCATTAAATAGTTATATTTAAAAATATTTTAAATCTGTTTTAAAACATATTTAGGATTTTTTTTTAATAGATTACGATGTTTGAATAGCTACGTATTACAAATAATGTTTCTTCTGAGATAGAATATAACAAGTTTGTTCTCAGTTTCAAGATTGTCACAGTTTTTGTCAATAACTGGTCTACTTTTAACATCCACCCTTTCAGTCAATTCTTTGTCTTCTTCAGAAAAATGCAAATTCCTTACTGAAATTCTCTTGTTATTTAAGTGCATTTCAGCTTATACTGTTCAAAAAATATACACAATAAGACATATCATTTTATAAAATGCTTGTATCACTTTGCAAAGTGAGAGGGATTAATAATAGATAACAGTTACAATATGAAACGATAAGGTTGGAATTACTGTGTATAATCCCAGTTGAACATAAACTTTTTCATGACGGAGAGAAAATTGCTCTCCCTTGTGAAAGATAAACTCCCCATTGTGTCAGAGAGCCTCAAGCCAATTCTTTCACAGTTAGGGTCCAATATATCCCCTTCTCCTAATCCAGAAATATTGCAGCATCTGTGAGAAAGAAGAAGGCATATGTCTGACTATCCTCTGCCTAGCAGGATAAAGCTGTGGGTAATCCAGGCCCTTATTTTACATTCTTGGTTTTGACAGTCACAAATACCTTCTGACACCAAAGAACAGAACTCTAATCTAGATGAAATAAAGTTCTTAAATCCTTAGAGCTAAACTCAGATTTAGTTGCTGATTTCAAAATGCTGCCCTTCCCTCCAGGAGTTGCCCATTCCACAGGCACTTTACAGGATTGCATCCAAATGGCCTTTTCAGGAACTGAGATGCAGAGAAGACTAGTGAGAAGATTCAGCATTCAGTATCACATTATCTAATCTGAACAGGATTTTTGGCACAGTTTCCTAGAGTCTCATCATTGCCTCATAATGAAAAACCTGCTAAAATGGGGCAAATGTTCTTTAAAACACAATGACTTAATGTTTCTTCTGCAAAGACAAATTAATGTTATCATTCTCTTAGTCAAAGAATTGTAGAGATGTAGATGCTGTGCCATTTGTGACGCAAAAGAAACAGTCTTTAGTTGTGTGGGTCATGAGACAGATCAGACAGGCAATTCTATTTCATTCTGCCCTTTGGCTCCTACTTATCTCTGCAGGGTGTTTTAGGGTTTCTTTTGGTAGTGTTTGTTGTTGTTTTCTTTGTTGTTGTTGTTGTTTTGTTTGTTTGTTTTGTTTTTAATGTAGTTTTTCCCTATGTGTCTTCTTGCTTTTTGACAAAATGCAAATCAACACAATGCCTACGAGCAGCGAGGCTGTGCCTCTGTCCTAGGGCAGTACAGTGGATGCTCAGCAGACTTCTGAGTAGTGAATAGTGTGGAATATGTGTGGGTCTTAGCAGTGTCATGGCTACACCATCTGTGTTTGTTTTAATTTCCTATTAAGACTTTATAAGCTCATTGATCTTCCGTTGGATGTTTTTTGCATAGGTCAGAAAGTTTTGAAAGTTATTTATTGTGCGGTCTTTTTAAATTTTATTTTATTTTTTTATTCCATTAAAATTAAGTTCAGTTTGCCTTACTTAGCATATTAGTTACAGCTTCAGACAAAACCGATACCTTCTGAGTAGTTCAACTTCCTCGTAAGACTCAAAAATCAATTCACATCTGTGAAAATACTTAAAGGAAATGTTCCCACATCAAAGTGATAGTCATAGGTAGCATGGAATCAGGCATATTTGCAATTCTGTTCCAGAAATGTTTAAGTATTTACAAAATAAATTAATGCAAAACCAAAATAAAGCAAATGCTCATCATTTGCTCCTCCAAATTCCTGAAAAAACTGGTGACAACTGAAATAAAGACAAAAAATTTCTCCAGAACATAATGGCTTTTTGCATAGTAGTTTGGTTTGTCATACTTTTTAAAATTAAATAATATCTCCAGCATTCAGTTCTATACATTGGTGCTTCTTGCTTATGACTCCACATAAAATTCTCAGAATTGCATATAATCAATTACATATGCTGAAATATTGTGATAGTACTGGTTGAATGTATTGGTTGTTATCCAAATAGAAAAAAAAGGAAAAAAAAATAATTTTAAAGATAGCGTATTTCATTTGTGCTTGAGATATTATCATCATCTGAGGGAATATGAATGGATTTCTATTCTTATGGTTTAGGGCTTTTTTAATCTGGACGTTGCTCCTGGTACCCAATGTGACAAACAATAAGAAATAATTACTATAAAACCATGAAAATGAACTAATGCTTGCAGCAATCTGGTGCTGATGTGTTAAAAATCCATTACAGAAATGTTATAATAAAAGAAAAATTTGTCTTTTACAGTTCTTGCTGTAGGCAAACTTCTAGCAAATAATAAATTTACTTGCAATGCTAAGTCAAATTCCTGTGCTACATATAGGGAATTTTAGTCACAAATAGAATTCCTGGTGCCTTGTTCCAACATGCTTATTATTCCTGGGTTGGTGTTAAATGGATTTTTAATTGACAGGGTGTGACATATTTAATCTAATGGAGAGAAATTACTTTGTGCTGACTCAAATTACTATCCGATTAATCACTGGTAATGTTTACAAGCCATCATAGCTGGAAATCATGGATACATTGTCTGATTAAGTAAATATGCAGTAGGGTAAATGAAAACCCAATCCAAATATGTACATTTCCTCTTCTTACAAATAAATTAGAATGAAATTATCTTTTATGTGGTATTTTTAGTGTGGCTAGGAAATTTGAAACAATTCTGCATTTGTAATATTACCCCAATAGTTACGCTTTTCCTTGCTCTTCATGTTTTATTCAGTCAGCAGAGGGAGCACAAGTTACCAGCAAACTCATTTTTTCTATCTGTTGACATCACTGAGAGTGCCAAAAATGTTGCTGGTGAACACACCAGTAAAACATGCTAATTTTTAGATGCTGGTTTATGCCCTTGAAGCAGATAGGAAGATATCCCATCCCTTTCCCAAGCTGAAAATTAATTAAGTTGCTAGTGTTCGTCCTGTTTTTGTGGACTGAGTAATTTATATACGGAATAAAGTCTATTCAAGGAAAACATGCACTCGTACTGACAAACTTGCACAAAATTAATTTATTCTTAAATAATAGAAGTTTAGATGAGAAGCAAACTAAGAATACACCAGTTTGCAACTGAATAACAAATGATAATACTTGCTTTGAAATTCTTACAAGGCATTTGATGGCAGAATTGATTCCAAAATACAAAATTTGATCTATTCAGTTATGGTGAGTTAGTAGAGACATTCCTACACAAAAAGGAATAATTCTGTCCTTCCAATTTATAAAATTAACTTACACAGAGGCAGACCTTTTTCTCAATGATGCCATTGACTCTCCATCTTCTGTATTATAGTTATACAGCTGAATCGTGCAAAGTGGCAGATGCATTTTACATCCTCTTATGTCACCGAGACAAAAATGCTTATCATGCCGAAGTTTCATCTTCACTGACAGTACACCGTGTTTAAGATTTTGTTATTGTGGTATTTGAATTAACAGTATAAATAGGCCATATAAAGTCAGAGTACCAAATTACGCAAATTATTGAGGGCTTCCACGTGTAATGTATCTGATTCAAAGGACTGGTATGTTTATGTTTTGCTCATTTGAAATGCTTTTATCATCAGGACTCTCTCTACCTAAACAATAGATCTTGTGCTGTCTCCAGGGAATAGATGCATTAGGCTGAGTTGCAACTGATGACTAGGGTGTGCCCTTGGGAGTTGGATCAAATCAGATGTTTACTGTGACGATGTATAAAAACGTCCATAACAAACCATTGCTATGGTTTGTTACTAAAAATTACCTTAAAGTGTGCTTTAGTCTAAGAAAATAGCACAAATATTGTACAGAAGAGAGCAGCTTAGTATGACAGTCTCGCGGCGGGAATATTTTAATGAAAACAGATTGAAGAAAGAACAAAATATAAATAAATGCAGTAATGTAAACTTAAAAATGAGAAAAATTTCTAAAAATCATGCAGCATGGTCTATTCTTTATTTTCATTTATCATAATATTTTGTCTTATTGTCAGAACCAAACGATGTAGACAGATTGAATAGGTAAACTTTTATTCCTAATTGTAGCCATTTTCACAAAAAGGTACTGAGGGATGTTCAAGCCATATTTTTTTTCTCTTTATTCAGTTTCACTATTCCTCGCAAACACTTGTTGTTACCGACTTTTGCCGTTTTCTCTTTGCTCATGTTATAAGTGAATAACTCTGCTCACTTTAAAAGTTAATACCATAAAATAGACAAACCATAGGATCACAGAATGGTTTGGGTTTGAAGGGACCTTAAAGATCAGTTAGTACCAACTCCACTGCCATGGGCATGGACAACTTCTACTAGGTCAGGTTGATCAAAGGCCCATCCAACCTGGCCTTGAACACTTCCACGGATGAGGTATCCATAGCTTTTCTGGGTAATCTGGTCCAGTGTCTCACCACCCTCATGGTGAAGAATTTCTTTCTTATATCTAATCTAAGTCTACCCTCTTTCAATTTAAAGACATTAACCCTTGCCCTGCCACTGCATGCCCTTGTAAGGAGTCCACCTCCAGGTTTCTTGTAGATCCCCTGTAGGTACTGGAAGGCTGCTATAAGGTGTCCCCAAGAGCCTTTTCCAGGCTGAACAACCCAGACTCTCTCATCCTGTCTTCATAGGATATGTGCTCCATCTTTGTGGCCCTCCTCTGGACTCACTCCAACAGGTCTATGTTCCTTTCACGTTGCAGGCCCCAGAGCTGAATGCAGTGCTGCAGGTGGGGTCTCATGATAGCAAAGTAGAGGGGGAGAGTCACCTCCCTCAACCTACTGACCATGCTAGATGTAGTCTCAGTTTCCATTTCCACAAATGGTGTTCTGCAGATATTCTTAATTATCTTTTTTTTTTTTTTTTTCCCCAAAGTTACACACAAGAAGCAACAAAAGGTGAGGAAACATCATCTACAGTTCTTAAATAAGTTTTGGAAGGGAGGCAGCTATCAAATAGGTGTACCACAAAATTAGCCATGCAGTGGGTGTGAATGGATCAGGTGGAGAAAGCCTGATTCTCTCTCACACCTTAGTCCTTGTGTACCGGATTAATTCAGTGGGTCACTCAGCTATGCTTGGCAAGCTGCATTTGGGCTGTGGGGTAGTTCATGAAGAACCTAATATACCCTGTGGTGGTACATTAGGGTTTTCATTAATGTAGTTGTTATTGTTTGTTGTTGTTTTCATAATTCATTTTTAGCTGAACAGTTCTTGTTTGTATTTGCTTGTCATCATGAAATTCTCATCCCACACCCCCTTGTGAAAATATGGCCAGCAAGTATTTGGGATAATGCAAGACTCAAGAGTGGGATAATGTTTAGATACTGAAAGTGTCAGTTTTCTAAATGGGTACAGTGACCTATAAAAATTCCTGAGCATCTAAGAAGCCAGTGAAAGACCTTCACTGTATAACATCTGTCTTGCTTTAGTTCAACCATTCATTTTCAGCTTTTAGCACCATTGAAAATGTGGCCTGTAATACTTAAGATCATTTGAGGTTATTTCTAAATAACTGAAGAATTTATTAAGTAATTATAAGTTTAGAAAATAACAGCCTGTATCAGATTTTAAAAATATTATATTAATATTTTATGCCATTTGTAAGTGGTGTTTCCAAATGTGTTATGACTTAATATAGTATCAAATTTCTAAATGCATGCTATTTAACATGCTTGTTTTGCATATCTAATACAGTAAATCAGGATGCCTTAGTGTTGGGATTACCGACTTATTTCAAAATCCAAATAAATAGCTTTTAGGTTTGCTCATCTAGATAATTTTTTTCCTTTTGTGATCTTTTTCCTGCTTTACCTCAACAGAAATGATAAGGTAGTTGCCATTAGTGCCTGAAAACAGATGATAAAATATTTTTTTCTGCATTAAAACTGGAGGTAGTTTAAAGTGTGTTTTTTTCAAGAGGTACTTAATGAATGTGTCAGTATACTACAAGTAACTTTTCTGTTGGTGGTGGTTTGCAACTTTTCTATTTCTTTAGTAAGCATTAATTGCAACCATAAACACCTACTAATTTATCTTCCAATTTCTCCATTTCTTGTACAGATTTATTACAGATTTCTTGTTTAATACAGAGATGTGAGGCAAAATTGCCTATTTTTCTTTTTTTTTTTTTTTTAATCTACCTAAAGAATTGTATAGCTAAGGTACATTGGGACTGAGGTGGTCTGAGGGTATTTCTGACAGAGAGAGATATAAAACAGACTATCTACTGCCTTTGTGTCTTAGTTGTCCATTTAGATAACCAAGATCATGCTGGTTTCCTCTGATTAGGGTTAGAAACAACTGCAAGAAGGAAACACCTGTACATCAGTTACTTCCTATATATTGACAACTTATAAGACAACATTCTTACTTTTATTCATGTGTGTAGTTTTTTTCTAGGCTCTACGGTATTCCTCTCTGAACCCATTTACTGGCAGCACTTTGCATATCATTGCATTATATTGTAACCTCTAAGCAAAACTCTGAAAGTTCCAAAGGGCAATAGATTTGGGAGCCATTGTACCATGACAATTGTATAGAATTCAGTAAAGAGGTTTAAAACTTGGGCATCTAAAAAGTGATTTGACTCATTTACTGACAGAAGAGTGAAACCTTACTATCAAAGTTTACATTTAATTTACTTTAATTTAATTTAGTTTACTTACTTTCAGTCTTCACAAAGTAGAGTCAGAAATGAGTTGGCATATAATTTTTTTTCCAAGAGATAAAAGACATCTAGACAATAAGAGTTATGCCAGAAGAGTTATACCATTTGAATATTGAAAAACGGGAAAAACTTTGTGGTTGGATAAGGCATATAAGCTGCCAGTGTAATCTATTTAAACTCAGAATGGATCAGATAAATTACTGGCGAATGAAAAAAAAACCCACTCTTACTAATTTGTGATGTGTAGTTACTAAGTTTCCCTCATAAGGCTTACCAGAAACATGAGGTCACTAATGGATCCTGGAAGAAAGTATGCTGTTTGCAGATGCAACATAATGGTTTGGAATGTTTCTGTGAGTCCTTTAATTTTCTTCATTATCTCTTGACTAATAAAGAAATTACTCCTGAGTACAATATGAAGTGCTTGCTCTAGTAGCTCTGCCAGCTGGCCTAGTTGGCATATCCCTTGTAGATCATTCTGAAATGAATAACTCGCATGACCTATAAACACCCTCCTGGGACTGACTGGACCTAGTGGGATATGTACTTGTACACTGGGTCTGGCACTTTGGGACCATCAGATACCTTCTTTATGGATGGAAATTGTTTAATGCCCTTTTCAGTCAGCTTAGACTGTCTAAACAAACACCCTAATCTGTGCTGTTTTCGCTTTCTTGTGGCTGTTAAACAACCCTTACAGGGAGAAACTGACTACCTTTGTTTTCAGAGCTTAATTCTTCGAAGACACATTATTCTTTTTGCATGCAGCACATTTACTTTGTGTAGAACTAGAAAATGTTGTTTTCTACATAACCCAAGAGGTGGTTATTACTAGAAAATATCACATATTTCCCGGATTCCCATGTACAGTACAGTATTTGGTTGGGTATTCCCCAGTTTGTTTTCTCTGATCAGTTAGCTGTAACCTTGTGTGCAAGCTTGATTTGATTTCAAAGTCTAAATGGTTCCTTGGAGGCCGTGTCCTCTCTCTACCAGCAGATGCATCACTCTGTCTTCACCACAACTAAGAATGACTGAAAAAAATTCAGACACAATTTGTCTGTTGCAGTAAAAGAGGTAGCTACATGAGCTGAGTATGTGCACATTCTTAGTCTGTTATAAATGCCCTGACATGTAACCTAGATGTAAAAGTGTTAATGGAGGATGCTTAAGCTAATGCATTTTTATCCTGTGTTTATTGTGAGTTTAAAGTACACAAACTGTGAAAAGCCACAGCTAATCTAATGTATTGTAATGGTAATGATTCATGCCCTGAGAATTTAAGCAAGTGTCAGTTTCAGTAATCAGTATCTGATGGTAAAGTGAACTTCAGCTGAAACAGAATAAAGTAGCAAGAGCTAGCACCTTGTATATTCATCAGCATAAAACAAGGGTGATTCCTCCAACCCCCACATGACATATTGATCAAGAGAATTAGCAAAGTTTTCTGTTTTCTTTGCAATATAAATTTGGTAATTTGGAAATCACAGATAGATAATACCTGTGATTTTCTGTGTTCTTTGTGGAAATTCTGAGACCAACATTAATTGGAACTGTTTTTAGCAGCACAGAGAGTGACATAATGCTGGAGGCTTGGTGCTGCTCATATACAGCCTACAATACTTCCTGGAGATTATGAAGAAGTAGTTTTAAGAGCCTTATGTATTGTTTTCCAAATATATGTTGGCTTGCCTGTAGCCTTGACAGTACATAGAATCTTGTGAATTTTTCATGAACAATTAAAAAGCACTAATCTACTATATTTGTCTGAAAATTACTTTGAAAATTACTTTCATATTTGATTGATATTTCCTGCAAAGTTACCTATATACTCTGATAGTTTGCATTACACTTTGGTACTCTTTACTGTGTGATACAGTAGCATAGATAAGCTCTCAGGAAGAACAGCTAAAGACAAACTTTACCCTTTTGCTGAAAAGTTACATTTCATAGGAAAAGTCGCTGGCCACAGAAATGAGAAAAGAAAAATAGTGTTCTTTCATTCTCTGAAGAGGGCTGTCAGTGCTGTAGCTTGGAGGAAATTAATTTAAGGAAGCTGGTAGACCTCTCAATTATCCCCTGAAATAAAAACTTATGTTAATTACAGGCCTTATGATTTTAGGGGGGCAGTTGTATGCTTTCTTAGATAAAGTATAGGCACTGTATTTGTTTTCCAAAGTTCAGCAGATGGTAGGTTGGATCTTGCCCAGTCTGCTGTCAGGACACCCATTAAAGGAGGATCTGATAGCAGCCAAGTCACTCACCATGCCCAGGTTGAATACTTGGGCTTAACGATGGAGAAAACTGAGTACCTTTGGGGAACAATCCAAAGCTCTACCAAACTGGGGAACTTTTAACAACTCATGGCCATGACAATATATATCTCTAATTTGGACCTCACCAAGCAGGACTGACTTATTGGACAAGGTTGCTGAAGGAGGAAGAAGCAGTGACTGCCAAAAAAGTCAGTAATTTCTATAGTCACTGGGAAGGCCTGACCCAAATTCCTACCAGCCCAAAAGGTGTGCATAGCCCACCCTTCATCCTCTCTGGTGACACTGGCCCATGGCAAAGTAGATCTAAGCTGGTAAAGAAAACATTATTCCAGAAGTAGCAGTACAGATACCAAAAGATAAATAGTTTAAAAAAAAATAAAATTATAGGATTCAGACATTCCATTATGAACTTTTCTGCCTTTCTTTTCTTTTCTCTTTTCTTTTCTTTTCTTTTCTTTTCTTTTCTTTTCTTTTCTTTTCTTTTCTTTTCTTTTCTTTTCTTTTCTTTTCTTTTCTTTTCTTTTCTTTTCTTTTCTTTTCTTTTCTTTTCTTTTCTTTTCTTTTCTTTTCTCTTTTCTTTTCTCTTTTCTTTTCTTCTCTTTTTTTTCTCTTTTCTTCTCTTTTCTCTTTTCTTCTCTTTTCTTCTCTTTTCTTCTCTTTTCTTCTCTTTTCTTCCCTTTTCTTCCCTTCCCTTCCCTTCCCTTCCCTTCCCTTTTCCCTTCCCTTCCCTTCCCTTCCCTTCCCTTCCCTTCCCTTCCCTTCCCTTCCCTTCCCTTCCCTTCCCTTTTCTCTTCTTTTCCCTGGATAGCACAGCATCTTCACTATTCCTTAGTTATGCTCCCTTTAGTACATCTGTCTTACGCCTTCTTTGCAAATAAGGTACTTTTCTATATTAATCTGTAGCTATTAATTTTCTACTTTTGGACTTTTATTCACAGGTATGTATAGACATATTTGGTAGTTCTTTTCTTCTTTGTTTAGTGTAGGCCAAAACCAGTCCTATGTTTTAATGCATTTCTATTTTCTAGAAAAGCCCTAAACCATACTATGATTATGTTGAGATCTCTTCTCAGGGTTTTACCTGCATAGAGACTAGTTTGGAGTAAGCTGTATGATAGGACAACATCAACTTGTAAATAATTTACATCTTACTTATAAAGTTCAGATATACTGATTTCAAAGTTATTTCGTTTTTTTTGTCTACTCCATGCTTTACCACTTGGTGATGTAATCTATCAGGTCATGTTTTCTTTAAGTTATAGGCTGAAGATTAGAAACTGTGTTTACAGGAGAATTGTAGATGCAGGTTTTAGAACTAAACTGCTTAGTGAGGTTTCAAAAATCCTGCCTATGACTGGTAGCATACATTATTTCCTGAAGAGGCTTCCTCCCTCTAGTGTCTGCTAAGGTTCATTTTTTTTTCCTTTTTTTAGTCACCTAATTGACTAAGTCAAAATTTTTACAACCTCTAGGTATATGTGGGTAACTAGAGTATAGTTCTCTTATCCCTAGTTCTCTTTTCTAGTATTGCACAGTAAGTATTTACTTCCGTGAGTAATTACATTGATTTCAAGTTATTCCTAATAATTTAACACGTAGTATATGGAAAGAGAGCAGAAATTTAAGTTTAATTAGGGATTAAACCATATTCACAAAGACAGGGCAATTGATGTGTGTAGGAAAGAGTCAAGGATGTGAAATCTAGAGCCTGGACTTGCAGCTACTCCTAGTTGTCACATTTGTTACATTAACTATAAACTGGAGAAAGCAAACATAACTTCCTTAACTAAGGACTGATGTGTCACAGGATCTACAAGGTCTAACAATATGCAGTTTACTTTTTCTGAGTAAATTTAAACCTTATTTCTGGATTTTGATCAGAAACTGTATAGCTGTTCAGGATACTTTGAAAAAAAATAATGTCAGGCATGCTCTGATTGTTATTTTAATTGGTGTATTTCTTTTCTTTACTGATATTCTTAATTTTTTTCTCAAGAAATTAATGTTTTTCAGGTTTCCAGTTCATTCGAATGAGTAGTTTATGTACCTCTGTGTGGGTTTCTGATTTTTGCTGCTCTCTGACTCCTTCTGATGCCTTTGGACTTAATATAAAGCATGAAAATATTCCGCTATGACCATTTGTTCTAAAGTTCACTTGAATGATTACTTTTATTGTTCCTCTAGTGTTTCTGATAAGTTATTGGTTTCCTGTTCAATCCCTGCCCCTCAGGCAATACAACTACTTTATGACATTGGATGTAGCCAGATTATTCAATCATATGTGCCATGTATCAACTTAAAATTGTCCTGGATTTTCAAAAGTAAATTTGACAGCAGCTTTTGGCCCATAGTGGTCACACTGTTTCTAAAGTGAATTTCCAAGGGAACAGAATGGAAGCTGGTGTCTTGTACTGTGGTCTGAGGCAACTGGGCAATAAAGGAAGGCAGTCAAGAAGAACAAGCATTTTCTTCTTTGTACACCACATCAGGGAGCAATAAAGATCCCATCAGAGGTTTCACATAAACACAGTCCATTTTTTTATTACCCAAACTGTAACTGCACTCCTGTTGGTAGGACTTGCTATCTTTCCACACATTCTCTTCCAGTCATATATAGCAACTTTGGACAGGGACTTTAATGATGGAACTGTTAAGGGTAATTTATATGAGCAATAGGGTGTAGCTTGTCACAGATATTTGGGAACATGTTCTGCTGTTAAAACAGCTTCTTCATAATTCAGTCCTTAGAAAACAATGTCTTTTTATCTATAGATATCGCATTTATTTGGATGGACTACCAGAAGTAATGAGTTAGCAGCACAAGATGTGCAGTTTCTTCTTGTAGAAACTTAATATTTTCATTTCTCTTTTAAATTGCAGGTGGACTTGAGATTATAGTTCTCTCTTACACTCTTGCCTCCATTTGTACCCCTTCCAGGTTTCCATTTGCAATAAGCAATGGAACAAGCAGTACTTGGGTGTACACTTATGCTTTGTCATTCTAACAATATTGTTAGAATAAATGTGGCAGTCACCTTAACAGGCCGTATTGCAAAGCTCACATTATGCTTGGCTGTAATGAATGTAAAGCAAGGACAAAAAATTAAGCTCTTTGCCTCTCTGCTACCTGTTGACCCTTTTAGGGCTTTTAGAAGCCAGAAGCACACACTCATGTGCACATACAATAGAATCCATTTCAGGAAAGAGAAAATGCTAAATTTAATGAAGGCAGAGGAAGCAGGTTTTTAATGTACTAACTTTGCTCTTTTCTAGTTCATTTTTCTTAAGCTGCTGAAGGCCTACTTTTTCCCTTCTGTTGTCTCATTACAGAAAATGAATACCATAAAATAGTCTTCATCTTACTCCATCTACACAGAATAATGTTATTTTCTGTGGAAGCAGTCATATTGTTTCATGATGTCAATGAATGGAACCTGTGCCTACCCTAAAGTCAATAGTTGTTTTTGCCTATTATATAAAGATGCATTTTTACAAGTGCAATAAACAGTAAGACTGTCATGTTTAAAATGGGGATTAGGACTTCAGTATTGCAGCAATGAAAACACTGACAATGTAATGATTTAAGATTAAAAAAAAAAATCAGTGTTCTATTCAGAGTGTATGAGGTGAAGAGAGGATACTTACTGCATTCAAGATAGTAAATTGTTAAATCAGTAATTTTTGGTGGGATCAAAACCCCACTAGAGTGGAACTTTTAAAGGCATTATTAGGTTTCACACGGCCCTACTGTATCTCAACTAGCAATGTACTTCAGTTTAAATTTCAAAGAAATTTGACATTGTGGTTAGTTTGTAAACATGTGAATGCAACTATAAACAAATATCTGTGAGGCTGTACATCTTTACAAAAAAGAACACACTTCTCTACTCAACTGATTTTTGTACAAGAGGGTGCATTTTTGCCACTTTGGCATCATACAGTCTACTATCAGACTGCATATTCCACCTGTTTTTTCCATTGTAAATCTGTAATAGGATGCCACAAACTTTATAAGCCAATGACTTCTTTTGTGGGTGACAAACTGCTGAAGTTTTCATTCTGTTAGACCCTACTTCTTCCTCATTAGCAGAAGTCTGATTATTATAACACAGCTTGTCAAGTCATGAATCCTTGCTGCTTGGCTGCAGGCAGGATGTAACACTTTTCACTAAGGTGGTAGAAGATTCCAGAGTAAATCGTCCAACTAATTATAAGGAAATGTAGATGTTTTAGTGTAAGCCTTAGAACAAGATCATCCATAAACCCAAATTTTTCCTTTAAAGACTTTACATAATATACAATGGAAGACTTTTCAGCTTACTTACTGCTTATGGGATTCTGACTTGATTCATAGTTTAACATTTTTGTTTTAGAAAAGAATCAGTCTTTGCTGGAGTCAATGATATGAATAATTACTTATGGCTAGATTATGCCTTTAGGCAAAGCCTTGAGTGAAAGCCGACAGGAGCTTTAGAAGGTGTAGTGCCATAAGGACAACCTTCAAGCTCTGTCCCCTTTTTGTTCCCTTCTTGCTTCAGGGTTTCAGCTGAGTTAAAAACTGATTGCCGCTCAAACACAGCACTGAAAGATTCTACATGTAAACCTACCCATATTAATACAATTACTCTGCCTAAATCACTGTATTTACATTACTTTTTTTTTTTTTTTCCCTTTAGAATGGATCATTTAACATGTAACACTGTACTCTTATTCTGCTTTCAGGAAAACTGACTCAAAAATTAACCTGATTTCAGAGGGGCTATATGCCTGATATACATATAGATTTTCCTGAAGTATCAGAATCAAGACCCAATTCCGGAAGTGTTTTTGTCTCTGTTTTGTGAACCATAGTCACTTTGATTGTGTTGTGATTCAATTCCAGGCATTTCATTAGCATTTTTTTAAGACAGGGGTATTTGATTTATGTATAACATGCCTTGTCATTAAATGAGAAGGACTAGGAAGAATATGAACAGAAATCAGATGAAATACTTCTTTTGCAAATTGGAGCCACATATTTTTTGAGAATCAGCTGTACTGAGTGTCTTGAGGGTTGTCATTCATTGGTATCTACTCTTTTATCAATTGTAGCTCTGGCTTCCTGTTGACATAATACCATTCTGCTTCCATCTGTATTCTTAGAGACTGAATTAGTGTTTAACTCTCTCCAGCAAATTCTTAATCCTTTCTTCTCTGCTAAAGACTTCTCACCTGCTTAAATATTTCAGAGAAGTGGATACATGTCTTTCCTACTGCAGCTGTAACAGCAAAGTCACTGCTTTTCACCCTCCAAGATAAAAATTCCTGCCTCTGCTAGTGAAGCTACTGAGATGACTGTCTCCTAACCCATTTCAGTCAGAGTATTTTAGCTTAATCAGTTTAAAGAGTCGTTCTTTGCTAACATGACACATTTTTGTCTGAGACAAGCTCTAGAGAAGTCACATGTGCAGCTGAATTAGCTTCTAGCAAGAAGACAGTTATAAGCAGATGACAGAAGGAGGAGGAAGGGTAGTATTTAGTCATGAAATGGTAAATGCTTTCATGATTATAACTTCCAATGGAAGAGAATGCATATTCACATCTAAATTGAAGAGTAACCTTAAAAAATGTTCTGTTTACAATCAGTTCTTGAAGAGAAAGTGATATTATCTGTTTGTAAGTGTGCATTCGTGCAAGCTATGAACAAAGTGTGCAAGATAGAAAGCAGAGCAGAAAATCAGCAAGACTCTATACACCTCTGTATATACTTCTTGCAAAGACAGGCAAACTGGGAGAAAAATTAACTCAACATAAACAAAAACAACAGTGAAAATTCAGTGTGTTCAGTAGGTTAGATACAATTTATGGTCAAATTGAGCAGCAGAAAAAGCAAGAACATACTGGCACACAATGTCAGACTCTCCTTGGCAGTTTTTTTGCATCCTGTGCTGATGCCTTTTCTCCATCTAAACCTAAACCTGAGTATTAATGAGTATGGGATTAATGAAAAAGTTAATGGTTTTGTGAATATGTTGTTCATCTCTCCTATGTTTAAACATTTAGAAAAAAGAGTGCTTCCCAAGGCATAGTATGAAAACAAAAAAAAAATAAAAAGGGAAATAGCAAACTTACTGTTGTCTATGACAGGGAAAACCTACAACCATGCATTCAAATATCTATCATATTTTCAGATAGAAGCTATCTGGAAAAATTGCCCATAGCCAAATCCAAATGCTTCTACTCAAGCACTAGGGACTGGCATCAAGGCTAGACTAAGAAAAGAAAAGAAGAGGCAAGGTGAGAAAAAGATTAGGCTTTTTTTTTTTTTTTTTCTGTTTAGTCTTATCAATCAGAAAAATTATTATTCTTGCTGTGCAATATTTGGCTCTACTCACAGTTGCTTCTGCTGCCCCAGCTATTTGAATACCCCACTGGACATCAGTTCCACCATCAACCACAGTTTAGCTGCTACAGACTCCGGCATGTGCATTGGGGGCGCTGGCAATGGGGCTGCTTTAATGCCTTCAGCAGTCTGCTGTTCCATGGAAATAATTTCTTCACCCAGAGCTGAAGCCTGGTTTGGTAGTATAAGAGCATTACATCCATGACATATAGGAAGAGCTTACCGTAAAACTTTATCTTAAAGTCCATTTGGGTGGCTTTTCATATCACCGTCAGACCAATCCTATCTGTGTGTTCTATACATTTGTTTTATATATTTAGAATATATTTTAGTTCTATTCTCTTTTTCTTAAAACAAGCAAATTTATGCTCATGAACAACCAGAAATACCATAGAAATACAATAATTTTAATTAACAGAACCAAACCTCTCTTGGCCACGGTGATCATGTGTAAAGTGCTGACTGAATGCGATGTGTGCATTGCATTGCGACGGGTTACATCACTAGTCGTAACATGATGTAACCCAACGCAGCATGATGTAAGCGTCGTGTTACAATGGAGATTTAAAGAAACATCAGCATTCGCCTGTGTCCCTCTGCCCCTTTCCAGGAATGTTCTGTCATTCTTTGTCTAGTAATTAATTCATTCACATTGCAAGTTCGTGAATGCTCGTCTTACTCTTGTTCTTACTTTATACTTGTAGTCTCCCTTCTGATTATGGGCAATGCAGTCTCAGTCCTTGAAATACAGATGTTTATTTTTTCTATGTACATGTAGGTATAGTTGCTGTCAGTTATTATAGATTTCTGATGTTTAAATTTTTTTTCATGGATTTGAAGGATACAGAATATTTATTCCAATTTTTTAATTGTGTATCTAAATCCAGAGTTTAAATACATTTGATTTGCATTTCCAGTTGCATGTGGAAAGGAGTGCCAGGCTCACAGTATTTCGTTTTTTAATTACATCTTGATGCTTCTTTTATAACACCATGGCAGCTCTGAATCAGTTCAGCCAGTCTTCTGCATGGATGTTAAGGGTGATTTGCCTTGTGCTACTTCTTGCCATTGCTTCTTTTGGGACAGATCTTGATGTATTCCTTTTATGGCTGTGTTCATGCTCAAAGTAAGTTAGCAGGCACATACTTACATTGCAAATTTGAATTAACTTTAGAAACTAAGATGCACTTCTTTTGTGTACTTATGTACAAGTAGTTGCGCGCTTGCCTTTTATGTTTTGAGAAAGTCCATTTTAAGATAACTGTGAAGCACATGTAAATTTCTGAAGATGAATGCAGGTTCATATTCATCCTGTAATAAAATGGTATTTCCTTTCTGATGCTAAAGTTGGAAGAGAATATAGTCAGAGTACAGTAAGTTTTTAAGGCAGAATAAAACCCAAACAACAACAACAAAAATCAGAAAACTTTATCATTCTATGATTCCAAGCAAGGACTAGGGACAGTAATGAGTCCTGTCTCCGATCTAATATCACTCCAGCACTTGCTTTTAATTTCACTGCTGTCACATCATGAATAACTACATTGTTATAAAAGTCTATTTACCCCATGACACTGTTAAAGCTGAAGTTGAAATTTTTGTATGAGACCACACCAAAAATCCTTTTCCTTTCTCTCAAATTTGCAGCTCTCTCCTGCATCAGGGTGAGGAATCCTGGTGGTGCAAGAGACTCTGCCTCCACTAAACTTCACTGAAATTTTCTTCCCAGATAGTTTGATGGCCTACCTATACTGTGAAACACACAATTCATGTTCTCTGCCCCATAAATTTAATTTTGAGCATAGAGCAGTCTCACTTATCTCAATAAAATTAGACATAACTCTATGTTTTGTCTTTGGTTGAGTTTTTGGTGTCAGTTACATGGTGTAACATGCTTAAAAATTAATACAAAATGCTAATGATTGTTTGGTATTTCTGTGCATTATGACTTCATTTTTTTAAGTACCTACCATTGTTCTTGAGCAGTTGAAGATTAATATCTTTTAAACATATTCAGTTATTTAGAGGAATTCAACACTCCTTGTATTCACAGGGAAGTTAGGTCTCACTTCAAGCGTGCTATAAATGAACAATACAATAATGATATCCCTTATATTCTTCTGTTCTCTAAATGTAATTGAGGTTTCTAATTGAATCTCTTTTAATACAACACCATTTTTGTCTTCTGGCATTATAGAGTGCTGATGGAAGACCTTCTATTTTTGCTATATTCTGTATGAAAATGTATGTGAATCTATCATTCCTGATGAGACCTGTCAGACCTGGTTATTATACATTAATGTCCAAAATTACTGTATTTTCAGAATTACTTCATGTTATGTTTTGACATTCTGAGTGTTGTGTTTGGCTATTTTTTAAGATTCTCACTGCTATGACTGGAATAATGTCCAAGCCTTTTTCTTTGGAAATTATGGCTAATTGGGAATCTAAAAATTGTGTATATCTGGCTCAAGTTATTGTTTCCCTTGTGCATGACTATTCGTTTTTAAACATACTACTGTATAGGAACCTCTGTCTCTGTGCTAAACTTACTTATTATTTGGAGAGAAAAAAGCACACCTTGTTTGCAATTCATCTTAACCTGGGGCAGACATTCTTCCTCTCCATTGACTGCAGAGTGAACAGGTCATATTTCACAGGCATTTAAATGTATGTTTGACTTCAGTTCAAAAAGTAGCACCTTAAGTGTCATCCATCATTTATCTAGCTTTATAAATTCTCTTTTCAGATATTCACATTCTCTCTGGCCTTGGCTCATGTAGTTTCTGTTACTGGAAAACTGTATGCTATCATAATTCATCCCTTTTTCCGGATCATTAACAGAATGTTAAATAACATCAGATTAATATAGAGAATATTTCACTACATCATTAATCTTTTGCTATGTTGAAAATTGACCCTTGGTTACAACTTAACATTCTCTGTGTAGCTTGTTTTTAATATATGACATCAATTCACCTCTTTCTCTGTGAATAATTGTGTTCTTAACATCTTCTTTCAGAGAAGGGTTTATCAAAGACTTTTTGAAAAGCCAAATAAATTTTATCGACAAGCTTCTTTTCTCAACTATTCTAGGGAGAGACCTAAAGATTTCTAGCAGATCAAAGAGTGATTGCTTTTTCTTTAAAAACAGCTGTGGGTTATTTTCCATCAATGTATCTAAATGCTTCATGATGCTTCTAATTACTCTTTCTGTTTGGCTATAGTAACATTATTTTTCTTTATTTTAATATGCACATTATCTATTCCTACTAATCTTCTATTACAGTAGCTTATTTTTAATTAGACACAAGTATTTCACTGGCAGATCAATGATTTTAACCTCAAATGCTTTTTGAGAATAAAATACTAGTTTATCCTTAGAGCATCTAAGGATATAGGTTCTAGTGTTTACTCCTCTGACTCTTCAGTTTATCAAAATATGTCTTGTAACTCTCTTTAATGTATCTTTGATTCCTGGGTACTCTAAGAGAAATGCATATTATCTTGTTGCTTCTTGTAAAACTAGATACCCAGAGAAGAAAAAGAGAGTAAATGTAGAACAAAGTAAGATTACAAACATGAAATCAGAGAAACTGAAACGGCACTCACTTATTACTGGATGCTGAAGATGGGCAATAACTGAAGGCAACATGGGATTGAATTAATTTTGATAGTTTAGGGTGGTAGACTATGCATTATGGGTAGCTAAGCATGACCCTAGTGTAAAGTTAACTGAAAAAATAGAACATCCTGAATTGTAAGTATGAGGAAAGAGAAGGATCGAAGTCTTGTAAAGAAGCAATTAGAGTATCATTTTAGAAAACTGACCAGTGTGAAGAAAAAGTTGGTGGCTAGAGGATGCAATAACATGTAAAGGAATGAAGAGTTTGAAAAAAAAAAAAACAAAACACAAACTTGTCAGATGATGTTATTTTCTTGGTGTGGAAATCTGTGAGCTACTCTTGAAAGAGGGAACATTAGCAATTATTTTAATGATCTGTTTTGTACCAAACTGCTGATATTAATGGATTTGGATCCTATTTTCAAAAGCAAGAGTCTGAATCACAAATTAAGGGTTGTTACTGGAATTGCTGCTTTTTACAACAGAAATACATAATAAAGGGAAGAGGGAAGCTATATAGAGAGCTGTGAAATGAGATACTAAAATGAAATGTGGTAAAGTCAAAGTTGGACAGAGAAGGGCAATGTACTTTGATCACTAGGAAAATTATATCATCAGAGTTAAAATATGGGTGACTTCAATGGTTTATTTAAATGCTAAAATGTGGAAAGGTGTTTGCACTGAACTCTAGATGCAAATTCTCCAGAATGTTCCATCATATTTTTGTTGCAGAGATTATTAATCATATGCCAAAACTAATTGATCATAGATTTTAGAAAATGTGCCAAAGAAAAACACACCCCTCAGCAATGGTGGCCACACCTCTTTTTGCGCAGCCAAGGGTCTGATTTGCCTTCTTGGCTGCAAGCGCGTATTGCTGGATTATGTCCAGCTTTTCATCTACCAATATCCCCAAGTCCTTCTCTGCAGGGCTGCTCTCAGTCACTTCATCCCTCAGCCTGTATTGATACTGGGGATTGCCTCAGCCCAGGTGCAGGACCTTACACTTGGCCTTGTTGAACTTCATGAGTTTCACATGGTCTCACTCCTCAAGCCTGTCAAGGTCCCTCTGCATGGCATCCCTTCCCAAAAGTGTATCAACTGCACCACTCAACTTGGTGTCGTCTCCAAAGCTGCTGAGCATACACTCAATTCCACTGTATCACTGATGAAGATGTTAAATAGTACTGGACCCCTGAGGGACACCACTGGTTACTGGTTTTCACTTGGACATTGAGTCATTGACTGTAACCCTTTAGATAGTAGCCATGCAGCCAATTCCATATCCATCTAGTAGTTCATCCATCAAATGCCTGTCTCTCTAATTTAACAGCAAGAATGTTGTGGGGACTCATACCAAAGACCTTACAGAATTCTAGGTAGATGACATCCATAGCTTTTCTCTTGTTCAATGATGAAGTTACTCCATCACAGAAGGACACTGGATTAGCCAGGCATGATTTTCCTCATTAGATATTCTTTCTTTTCATTCCTCCACTTTTTCTTGGCAATTTTATCAGAGGTTGCTGGTACAAAGTATGAAATCATCTTCTGTGATGCCTGAAAAGCAAACCACAATGCAATGGACCTACTCAGCATTTTCCTGTGTTAAGAGGCCCAGGCATGCAATGGAGAACACGAGAAATGTCACACAGACATGCAGGCACAACCACAAACAGTGCCTTGTGACAGTTTCCCAGCAGAGCAGCAACTACTAAAAAAATCATCTTTTGAATGATGCTTTTTTTCGTTTCAGATTTTGCCTTGGGTGAAAAGCGGTTGGCAGAAATTGAGTGTGTTTTACGGTGGAGGGGGGAGTTCGAGGGCACAGAGTAAGTTCATTCTGCTGCACCAGGTAGTCTTTGTCAGAGGGCTTTAAGGCTCGACAGGAGGTTTTGCTGATGCCAGAAGAAAACAGAAGTAATAACCTTGAGAGATATGATCACAGCAATCTTTTTTTCTGTGTCTTTAAGTCTGATACCTTCTTATTGTTGCTGTTAGTGGTAGGTAGGTTGGCTGAGGTGCCAGTATTTTTGTTTTGTTCCTGTAAGTGTATTTCAGTACTGATATGACTGACAGGGTAACAATAACATACAGGCAGGTATAATTTGAACTGATGCCGTGATGATTTTACCTTCAGACACCCTCGCTAATTCACTTTGTCAGTGACCTTCAACACACTTAAACTTGGCTTATTTTCATGAGCAAAACTGTCAATTATATTTAATTTCCTCAGATAGATAGTAGGTGTTTTAAATTGTAAATTGCACTGATTGAGACAAGGAAACATTTAGATCGCTTTTACAGCTGAATGCAAATGCAGTACCAAGTTATATTTATCTTTTTCCTGTAGGAAGCATAGTACATATGACAACAGATAACACTAGTACATATACGATAATTTTACTTAAATAAACACAGGGAAGAAAAGGTTGATCTGTTCCTTTCCACAAGAACTATTCATTTATATTTAGCTGAAGAAACCTGAGATTTGTTTTTTCAGTAGTAGTTGCATACACAAGCTATAGAATTTCAGATATAATTCTAAATAATTTATATATGATTCCCTTTAAATGCAAAATTCAACTTTTCTTCAGGTGGAATAGTAAAATCATATTATACTATATTGATGTTATATCATTGTATAATAGCATATGATACCAAATGCTGCATGCCACGTAGTAACTGTACTATATAGAACTTTTTATTATTTGTTTCTAATTATCTACTTTTGTCACATAACGATAATTTACAAGCTACTGTGGTTCCTTTCTAAATTCTAAGTGAATTGTGAAGCACTAACTCAAACATTCAAAATACTAAGCTTAAATTATCCTTGGAACATTGCAAAATGGAAAGCTCAAACGAGACATAAATTCTCATTAACTTGAGTTGATAGAGAAAAGATTATTCCACAAGAACAGATATATAATCCACAAACATAGTATGCATCAAAACCAACTAACTGATATTATCAAGTAAGGGAGAACAGATGCATCAGACACTAGTAAGATCAGTGGTGTGGTGTTGAAGTTTGAAAGTTTGAATCATGATTCTGATCAACTAGTTTGATGGTAGCTTAATATAATTAACAATTACAGGGTGTGTATTAATAAAAACAATCTTCATTCAGCTTTCACATTTGTGGATGAAATCTCACAACTTCATAATGTGCTCAAAGCTTATACTTTGCAGAATGTAAATAATATGGCAAATATGGAATGATGCAATTTTGGTCTCTACTTTCCCCCTCCTCATCTCTCTTCCCTAATGCTTTTCTGTGAAAACATCCAAAAATCTCACTGAGCTGACGACAGAAAAGTATTGCCAGAAAAACTGTGTTTTCAAGATCCAACTTACACAGACTGAATGTATTTTTTAAAGTTACTACTAGTACAGATTCACAAAAATCAAAATCCTATGATGATTTCATGCATGAAGTCCTACACCTGCTTCACTCTTATTAAAACTTAATGTGGTAACTTTGCATGCTGCAAGCTGAAACCTCACAAACAGTAATATCAACATTAAAAAAACTCTGCTCTCTTTCTAGACTTTTTTTTTTTGTTTAAGTTTAGATCAACTCTAGTTAATTTCGAGGATCTTAGTGAAAGTGGGAGGTGGTTTGCTCATGAACTCCTTGCTTATTACTCTCTAAAACAGCCTCCTGACATTTGGATAGTGTTGCATCTTTTCTAAGTGGTCCAATCCTAATATCTTGCATTCTTCAACTGTCCTTCTGTGGAAATATTGAAAAAGTAGAATACAAGATTTTCTTCTTTAAAGGTATGGTTTCTGTGTGTTTTATTTAGAAGTCCTGACAATCAGCATTTCCTGTGGTATTTTCCCATGGCATAAGTTCTTTGGGACAAGGACACTAAATTTTGTTTGGCAAAGTCATATATATTTTCAGTAATGAGTAATAGTGAATAAAATCTTTAAATGAACTTTTCAGCTTCTATCTTATTTCCTAGGCATCTGCTATTCAGTCCTAGCGAAGATCTTCTTGTGCACGTACTATTTTTTGAAAGTATTAGAATAATTAAATATCCATAGTTCAGATTATAAAGCTCTTAATCATATCCACTTTAGAACTGTTTTTCTCTGAAACAGTTACATCATGTTCTATCACTTTTAAAATTATCATTTTAAAATCCTTGTATTAACATTTTGTGTCATAGTCTAATTGTTGTGTTGGTTTGACATTTCCGATTACAGTAGAAACTAATACTTTGTTGTCTGTAGTTGAAGATGTGATTGAAATCTATTAAAAAAAAAAAAAAAGCAAAACACTGGATTATATGCTAAAAACAAACAAACAAAAGCTTCATGAAGTTTTGCCTGTGTCTCCTTTGGATATCTTATACAGACCTCCTATTTACCTGTAACTAACACTTGCATGATTCCCAAATAAAACCTAACATGCTAGAGATCCAGTAAACATCAAAGATAAAACTGAATATGCTGCTAAACTATTTTATTATCTATTACAATTGAATAAAATTACATTCTCTCAGGATCCACTGAAATAACAAACACCATTATTTCCCACATTCTCCAAAGGCATCTGCAAATTGAGCTTGTGTTCAAAATGAACAATCAAAATAGATGCATCAAATAATTAGAGGTATTCTTAAGAGTTGCTTATTCAGGTCACAGCTTCCAGTGGTGCCTATAAATACCCAAAGGAATTCGTACAAACAACTTCTTCAGCAATTATTAAATGCTTGTGTTGTTCAGCTGTCTGCAGAGATGGGGTGACAGTTACCTATAGTTATTAAAACTGGCTGTTAATTTTTTTTTTTACACAACCACTTACATTCATTTTAAATGAAACATAGGTACTTATCTCTCTTAACTTTATTTGAAAGTACTCAGATAGTCATAGGTAGTGTTAGGTCAACATTACTCAACTTTCTGGAGAGTCCAGCTACCCAGATTACCTTGAGTGTAATTACTTCTAGGCTTGGGAATTTTGATTAATAAGAAATGGTGATTTGTGCCTTTCAATTTAGAATTGCTATGCACCCTTCTAAACCTAACTATAGTATGATCATCATGCTAACAACACCCCTGCAGCTAATAATACTCAGACCATATTATACACCCTCTGACTTGCCAGTGCAGTATACTACATGCACTTCTGGACAATCTTTGCAGTAGGATTTGTATATCCTGCAGGGGATATACTGGATATTTACTGTAGTGTTTGCTGTAGACTTATCAATGTTCTCAGTCCTCAGACAAGACTGAAGCCAGCTTTGCCACAGTGCTGAAGCGTACTCATACTGGTGTTCTCTTTGGAGTCAACAGGGCTGCCCCTATGCTTAAAACTATGCATGTGCCTAAAAGCTTTGTGAGCATAGAGGAAGCATGTGTAACACAAAGGGAGAGAGTGCATTTTTAAACATCTCAGTATATCAAACTGATTGTTAGATTTTGGATGTCGTAATTCAAGAAAGTAGCATGTAGCTATCTGTTCTAATTTCAGAATGGCTTCACTGATGAGGAAGGTGAGATGGGTTAAAGCACATGCAGTGCTGCTACACAGGCGTATTGTGCACTCAGATATGTTAACATTTTTGCATTCACACCTCATCAAGTGCACCAATTTAGCAGAGAAATGTAAGCTATTTGAGGTCACTGCCACACTTTCTTACTGACAGCATTCCTCCTCATTCTTGTACAGAAAAAAATGTGCTTCTGTCTGAATGAATTTAAGTAGCTATATGGTAGATTTATGCTTTTTAATGAGTGTTTCATTACTCAATCAGAAAGCATTGCAGGCTCAGTTTAATCCTCCATCAAATAGAGCAGATTCAGCTACACTGAAAGTGCAAAAAACACTCCTCTTATCTGTTCGAGGTCACTGAAAGGATAGGCTGTACAATGCCTCCTTTCTTTTGAGCCACTATACACAGTTTTGTCAAAGTGATGTGCTGCATTTAGAAGACTTTAAGTTCCAGATCTGGAGTAACTTGCATAAAAAATCCTTATCAAAAATATTACTGAATTTATGTAGCTACCTCATTTCTGTATTAGTTATTAATCTTCTAAAATAATAATGATTCCTATGTTTGTAATTATCAATAAAAGCAACCTGTTAAACTTTAATAGTTTTTAAAATTATTATTTTTGGTAATTTTTATTCTAAGCAATTTTTCTTGGTTAAGAATGTACCAAAATGGATTAACACAGAATGAAAGAGAAAACTTTTTTTTTTTATTTTTTTTTACAGGATGAGTAAATGTAATCTAAATAAATATAAACATTTTCAGAATAACAAATAGCTTTGAGGTGTGTTTCTTTTAGTAACTATGACGAGTATCCAGTGTAAATACCAGTGTTTATGTTCATCATATACCTATATTTAACAATCTTCTTAAAACTAGTGACTCACTTTCCTAAAATGAAATGTATAGTAAGTTTTGAGACTTTGACAGAAGGGAAGGTATGCCCCATTTCCCCAAAGTTATGGAAGTTAAGGTTTCATCTTTTGAATCTTATTTAGAATAAGAGTCAATATGAATTAGCCACTGAATGCAGAAAAATAGAATGTAGACAGGCCAAAACTTCAGGCAACAACACAATTCCTAGATGATAAAGGTTTTTGCTATTTTTCTAAACTCTTTTTGGTCCCAACCAGTAATCAGGATGACATATAATCTCTGCAGTTAGGGTGAAGATTTCCCTTACCTTAGAATCTGTGTGAGTATTATATTTTCTTCAATGAGATGAATGCATATCAACATACTGGTGTGGAATAAACTTGTCAGAAAAAGAATTCCCATATCAATCACAGAACTAGTATTATTAAAAAGTAGTAAATAATTATTTCTACAACATTCCTGCTTTCAAAAAGTACTTGCATATTTCTGTGGAACTATATGGGACAACACAATCACTCTGTGACACTTGCTTTGTGTTAACTCGTTGGAAGATCTAACCTCATTTAAAGCATATGAAAGTGAGTGAGGGACTGATTTAATGTACTTATTGTTGTCCAGGGAAACAGCTTGTTGGAAGCATACAACTCAAGGCACAAAGTAGTCATTATTTCTGTCTTTATTTGGGAGGAACAGTATACAGAGTACTGCACCTGTAAAATATTAAGTATTTCATCCAACTCTGTAAGTGAAACAGCTAATGCATGGGGAGATGCAACCAATTTTTTCTGAAAACAAATGTATATGTAAACAGGTAATTAAAAAATATAGACAACATAAAGAGCTGAGGTAATATTAGATTTTTTTTTTTTATGCAATCTTTTTTCAACCTTAGAATTTCTCTTTTTCAATAGAAGTGTCTACGTAGATTTTTAATGGATTTCTTAAACTATTTGAATGAAGCCTGTGAAACAACATTTTTGTTTGTTTCTTTTAATCCTCACTAATGCATGAAACACAAAACTGTAGGGATTTTTGCTGCATTTTCTCTCAGTCCATCCAATTTCAAATATGAGACAAAACTGTCATTTAATTCCCTTTTCTTGAAAAGAAATATTTCCTGACTATATAGCAGCATCTATAAATTTGCTGATGTCTGGAATTCTAGCAATTTTGTGTGTGTGCACCTTGCAGCTGGAGTAATTTAGAACACAAATTCAATTACGTTACATGTTCTTTATTTAAATGGTGCTGCTAGACAGAGCAAGCACTTGCAACTCAAATAGTTCTGTTGATGTTGTTGTTAATGGTATCAGAATAATGGCCACTGTAATCTTGTGTCTTCCAGTATTAATTGGTAATATATCCATTAAAAGAAAGCCAGATCTAATTCAGACAAATTTAAGTAACATTCTGATCTCTCTTTGGCTTCCATATGAAAAACTATATAGAGTAGTAGGCATTTTAAGTCTTCATATTATTTAGGAAAAAGATAGAAGGCATCTAATTTATATCTAAGGACTGCTTTGAAATTATTGAATGTGGCGGATTGTTGGAGTTCTGCATACTGTTGACAGATTGTAATTTCATTTGAACGCCATTACAGGGAGTGCTAGTGAACAAACCTGTTTTCTTTCTGGAAGATTATTAATCACATAGAGCGTTTTCATGTGTATATATATATATATTTGCACATATATACACCCACACAATTATACACATGTTGCCAGTATTCAGTTAATAATTAAAAAAATAATGGTTTTTCAAATCTAGACAATGTGCATCTATTTCTTCAATTAAAATCAACAAGCTTCTAAAAATACAGGTAGAAAGATAGATGTGTTGCCTTTCCTTAAGATGTCTCCTGGTGTAGGTGAACTGCAGTCAGCTTCTAAGGCATTTTGAAATGCAGTAATTCTCTATAGTATTTTTCCTCCACTTCTATCTGAAATGTCTATATCCTCTTCTTTGGCTGCCACATAAGAACTTCTTCATACAGCTATAAATATAGCTGGAGAGCCTTGGCCATAGACGTTAGTCAAGAACAGTGTTATGACAGCCAAACTCCACCTGTGCCTGACCCCTCTCTTTGGACATGAAATAACTTCAGGTTTGGGCACTAAGTGAGACTCAAAGTAAAGTTACAACCCGCCAGTCTCAGGAGAAATGCAGAAAGAAAGGTGCAGTTCTGTTTTCCTGTTGATCCCTTGAGACTGTAATGAACTGTTGACTTGAGCTGATTGTAAAATTGTAATGGTTCCCATGGGATGGGAAACCAAGAGCTTTAGAGATCTGTTGAAATGGCTGTATAAATAAGACATATCACCAAGAGAATGACTGTTAAATCCTGTATTAATCTGTTTTGAGCTGGAAGTTTCCAGAAGGCTGAGCATGCTCTATGTGAAACAGGGAGGTCATACAACTAATAATGTGCTGTGTGATTTCGGAAAACTGAGCGCTTTCCCAAAATTAAATGGGGTCAAAAGGTACACTGTGTGGCAGATGGGGCAATTAGATATAAAATGCAAAGAAATGGCATCAGCTTAAGCACTAGTTAAGAATTTTTTGCTGCTCTTAGAGGCTTCAGAATGGATACCTAAACTGCAAGCACTGATAAACTGCATGCATGGGACCTGACTACGTTATATATCTATACGATATATATTATCTAATTGGACGAAGATATAGCATAAATTGCGAATACATCTGGGGGGACTTGCAATCTGTTTCTGAATGAGATTTTTATTCATTATTGAAGCAAATGCGAGCCAGAAGGTGGACTTACAGCAGGGTGATTTCTTCATTTGTGATAGATGAATGCATGACATTGAGAATGAACCTGGGAATACAAGCGGAATTTAAACCCATACATAAATTAAATCAAGTATTTTTTAAAAGTTAATTAGCAGATACATCAGTGTTTTGGGCTGAAGAACTTTTAAAGAGCGGTTCTTACTGAATTCAGTTTACAACTTCATTGCACATAAAGCTTCTTAAAGAGGAAAAAGAGTAGCTCGCAGGAAACTCTGCTTTGTGATGAATATGTTGACTGACACTAGTTTAGAACTGGCTTATATATGCCTAAATTATTCTGCATTTGTACTATTACATCTTATGGCAAGCAAAAATGTGTTACAGAAGAAGTCTGAAACAGTTTGGTAAAGAATTACACTATGCCTTTTCCCCTCAGTAATGAATAGAATTGTAGGACAAATGAAAAGAGGTCACCTGGCATTTAATAAAAATGTTATGAAAGCACATCTTTTTCTAGTTGTCATTAACAATAAGGCCTCTTAGAACTTTTAAAAAAATGAACTTTAATACAAATGTAGTGTTCAGTAGACCTACAATATCTACAGCATATTTAATACATGTAATTCAATAGTTCTTGGCCTTGACAATTAGTAAAAGAATTTCTCATCCTATAAACCTTTCGAAATATTTTTCTTTGGCACATTTCATCAGCATGAAAAGTGAAACACAAACCTTGCAAACCAACAGCTCCAGTCAAAAGTTAGGTTGGTCAACAGAGATACTTCTGGAATTCAGTCTTTATTGCACTAGATCACTACTGCTATCTGCACTGCTCCCTGCTCTACTTTTGTTTCCAGGATTGCTGTCAATATTTACCATCTATATTTCATGTGGGATGGATGATAAAACACTTCTTAGCCTGCAGAAGGGCCAATCCTATAACACAGAAATACTGTTTTCTTGGTGTACAGGAGTCCAAGACTAAAATTGGTGTTCCCGTGTTTTTCACATATATGGAGAAGAAAAATGCTCCAACTCTGAACACCCCTAAAAGAAGCCTCAAAGTGAAGGGAAGTGTTGGTATGTAGGACAGGCAACTGGTGCAGACAGAGAGTTCTCCTGAGCCATAGGAGGTTTTAGTCGCATTCCTATTCTGTGTCCTTGAGACAGAACTTGCACTTGAGGTGCAACTTCGAATCAATCTTAGAGGAATTATAGTATTTTTTTTTTTTCTTATGACAGGGAATGCCATATTCTTGTAGAAGTTTCAGGAAAAAATGAAGACTATTTTTAACAATAAAGAGACAACGTGATTGGAAAATTCCATTTTTTCCTCTCTGCATGAGATAATATGTTTCTAGAAGATTATATTTTCAAAAGATCAGTATAATTTTTCTGAAAAATGCTCCTGAGTATCTTATGTGGTTTTGGCAGTACTGAAATAATTCCAACAGTAACAATTCTGTTCTCCCCAAACAGTTCTGTACCAGCTTTAATACTGACATGGCTTGTATCAGAAATCATGTGACCAGCAGGACTAGAGAAGTGATGTTCCCCCTGTACTCAGAACTAGTGAGGTCACACCTCAAATCTTGTGTTCAGTTTTGGGCCCCTCAACACAAGAAAGATGTTGCGGTGCTGGAGAGAGTTCCGGAAAGGGCAACAAAGCTGGTGAAGGGTCTGGACCACAAGTCTGATGAGACCGAGGGAACTGGAGCTGTTTAGCCTGGAGAAAAGGAGGTTGAGGAGAGACCTTATCACTGTCTACAACTACTTGAAAGGAGGTTGTAGCATGGAGGGGGTTGGTCTCTTCTCCCAAGTAGCAAACAATAGGACCGGAGGAAATGGCCTGAAGTTGTGCCAGGGTAGGTTTAGATTGGATATTAGGAAATATGTCTTTATTGAAAGGGATGTCAGGCATTGGAATAGGCTGCCCAGGGAAGCTGCTGAATCACCATCCCTGGAGGCATTTAAAAGATGTGTAGATGTGGTGCTTAGGGATATGGTTTAGTGATGGACTTGGCAGCGTTACGTTCAACTCAATGACCTTAATGGTCTTTTCCAACTTAAATGATTCCGTGATTCTATAACTAGTATGCACAGTATGAAAGCAATCCAACGTGGCAGGAACACAGAAAACGAGTTTGAAAACTTATTGATGTAATCCATTTTATCAGATCTCAAAATTTATTTAAAAGCATATCAAACCCCAAAAAACTTAGTTATAAAAATATATTTCAGTTACCAACAGACAAATGAAAGATTGTTCCACAACAGGTTGGAGAAACATCATTCCTACTCACATTGAAATTCAATACATTTTAGAATTATATTTTGTTCTGAAAATTGGTTGCTCCAGGATTTCTTCAAGCTGTGAAGAATGAAAAACAGAAATTAAGAAAGTTTCAAATATTGCAGATAACCTTATGTCACCTGTGTTATGTGATATTTGTGTCTCATCACATCTAGTAGAATGGTGTGTTGACATTTTCTAAATTCTCATTACGTTTGTGTTGTTCTTTCTGAAATACACTGAACCAGAGTGACTTCAGGAAGTACATAAGACAGAAAATCCTTGCAACATGTTACTGATGCATTGATTTTTGGTGGGACAGCAGCTAAAGTAAAACATGTTGGGACATATCTGCTTTTTTCACTCAAAGGACTTTAAATATGGATTACAGTCTAAATAATTGCACATACAGTTTTTTTTTTTCTACAGGTACTATATGTATAGGGTCTTGTTGATTTTGTTATTTTTTAATTCATAGGAATTATATGTCGTAGTTGATTTTATATTTGGCATATGATGATCATATTTCTTTTTAATCAAACAGTCTGGAGACTACCTCACTGGGGAAAATGAGATAAAAATTTCTTCTGTTACTTTCATACTGTTGCTTTCGAACTTGTATATAGGTGGATTTATTCTCTATGAATAATTCTCATTAATTTTTTACATTGATCAAAAACATTTTAAGGGCACTTTATAGGTTGAGTACTAGGTTTATCTAAATACAAAATTGATTTCATTTGGGTAGCTCTTAGGGAAGCATTCAACATTCATTGGGCTAAAACTAATTTGGAAAGTATTATTAAAAAGGGCAAAACTTGGATGGTGACTGAGATTAGAGCCTGTATCTGACATTTCTCAAAGAATCTGATAGAGAACATCTACATTTCCTTGACAACTGTATTTTACCTAGTTAACTATGTACTGAATACATATAATGGAATGCACTTGCATAATACACACACAATAACTAAAGTACAACTGCACTGAAGATACGAGTTAGTGTGGAGATGCAGTCTCAGTCACTGCTTTTCACAGTTTGACTTGCTAATCACCATCATTACCTACAGAACAGCAGCGTTTCCAGAAAATTTATGTAGAAAATCTGTATTCTGTTTCTATCAAGAAGATACAAGCGAACCCATGCACAGAACCCAAAACTGTATATATTAACTAAAATTAACCACATTCTGTGTTGCTTACTTATAATCATGGACTTAGATTTACACAAAACCTTGAATTTTGAGGGATATAAAGACAGTTTAAATAATAGAATAAAAAGTAACAAAATTATTTTAGCTAAATATGATCTCTCTGTGACAGAGGCAGACTTCATACACAAAATCATACATAAAGAAGTTAATCAAGTATACTGCTCTTTTGAAACACATATCCAAATAAAGAAAATTCAGGGGAAAAAAAAAAGTTAAAGTAATGACTTAGACCATTTCATTTATTTACTAGGCATATTTCATCTTTAAATTAAATTAGAAAGTAAGATTCTTATTCATCTTTCACTGCTTATCAATTAACCTGTTATAATGGGCTACTTGCTACAGCAGTAAGCTCGGTACAATGAAACATTGGGTGCAAAGATAGCTTTTTAGTCAAAAATCAGAAGTATTGCCCAAGGAGAGGTGGGGGTGGGGAACTATGTTAACTTACTCTTGCTCCAATAAACATGTACTATGGCGTGTGTGGATGTGTGTGTATGTCTCTGCATGTGCATGTATACATCTGAAAAGTATTTTGAGAAAACATATTGAATAGAAATTAAAATATGTTATTTATGAAATCTTTAATAGATAAGTGCAAGTTCTTTATCATGGTAAGTAAATGTTTTCATTTAATTTCTAGGTTTTTCTAAAGAGCTTGAAATGTGGTATAATATGAACCAAAGCTACTTTTGGACAAATTCCATGTCTGGGATTGACCCAACTCTGTTTCACCTTTGTTTGCAATGTGTTGCTTTAAATATCTTTTTGTTCATATGGGGAGCAAAAATAAATTTTAAGGAGGCCTATGTGGTTTGTCTTGGTCCATCCAAGTTGTTTTAAGACTCAGTGATAATTTTATTTGCATTGATTCCATCTAAGATTCAGCTTGTGGATAATTCTTAATAAATCTTAATGAGGATGAATAAAATGTTATTGAAGATGGTGACTGAAGGCATTATTTCTTCAAAATTATCAAACAAAATGAAATTAATTGCATTTCTTATGTAGAAACCATAATTTGATAATTTTTAATATCTTTTTTGTTTTATATTATTCTTTTTAATAGCACATTAATTTTGTTTTTGAGGAAATCACTTTTAACTGAAGTAACTGCATTGTCACAGAATATGATACCTTTTTTTTCAAATCTTTTAAATTTGTTCTTCTTGACATTTTATGTTTATGTGCAATTTGCATCTTTTTTGTTTTTCTATTTCAAATGTAACAGTTTTTTACATTTTTGTTACATTTTTCTTTTTTTTTTTTTTGGTACTAGTTTTTTTATTATTTTTGAGAACCTGCTGTTTTTGAATTCTCTTTTTTCCTTTTATTCTCCTCCTCACTATGATCCCAGGAGCCAACACAAAGAAAAGCGCAGATGATATAACCAGTAATGATCGTGGTGAAGATGAAGGTATTTTTTGTTTTTTTCAAAGCTCAACCCTGATGCATGAACATAAACTTTTAAATTTTTATTATAATTATTATTATTATTGTTGTTGTTATTGGTGTTATTTCAACATGATTTTTAGTCCCTTATTTGAAGAAGCACACTTCAATGTGCTTCTTTATTTTCTTTAGAAATTATTTCCATTGTTTTTCTTTTTAGAATCAAATTAGCATATAAATGACTGCAATTCCCCTGTGACATAGTTGTAAAATTGATTCCTAAATATGTGTGAAGTGAGTAACATAAATATTATTTGAAGCCATATACATTTCCCTCCCAATTCTTTCTTAGGTTGAGAAAATCGAATTTAAAAACATGCATGTGCTCTTTTCCCTCCTACACTTTTTGTAAATTCACCTGTTTGAAATTCATGAAAGAACACACATATATCCTTCCTCTCACTTCCGCTGTTTCCCCAGTGCACATGCTGTACATTCGTGCAGTTGAGTTTTGCTTTTTCTTTTTAATTACTTATATATATATTTTTTTTTTCTCACAGGATGTGGTTTATTTCAGGATACAAAAATGAAGGAAGCTGTTGATGTTGCTTTATTGTTTCTTCCTGTAATAGCTAGCCTCTGAGATACATTCGTTCTGACTCTGACCACATTCCCACTGAAATCAATGACAATAATTTTCATTCACTTCTTTCAGAGTTGGATCGGATTCCATGAAAGGAAATGTTAAAGTTCACAATGAAGTATCCCAAAAAAAAGTAGTACAAGGAAATACTTTTTTCTTGCCTTGGCACAACAAAGCTATTTAAGATGCACTGAAATAGAAAAACAGTCATTAAATCTTCCTCTATTCTCACCCTTCCTTTTCATTAAAGTTACAGTGGCATTTTATTTTACATATTTACCAAATAAGTAAATTCAAACTAATTGAGATGATAACAGCCTTGGGTAGATTATTGTTTTGATATTGTAGCAATGTGTTTCTTAATCCTCTCATGCTTGACCAATCTGAATTGTGATTGCATATAGTTTTTCCTGGGGTTTTTTTTGGTTTTGCTTTCTATCTAACATCAGTTCAAATAACTTCAAAACATTTGTCCTCTCTGTTCCCCTTAGTATCATGCATACTGCATTGAGGACATCACCTCCTCTTCTGCTGGGAGTTCAGCTCAGTTGTAGCTACTCTATCCATACATAAAATACCATATTAAAAATCTCTTGTCTTTGATTCACACTGGTTGCCATCTACTGTATCGCCTTCATTGCTGAATTACGCTATTCTTATAGCACAAAAATGCTGTGCAGAATACTCCAAAATTCCTGTTATTTTCTGAATATCACCTTATTTCTGTGCAACAGGTTTTTAAAAATTATGGTATCATCATTTGCTATACCAAATTCTGTAGTTAATTTAAAAGCAAAAGATAAGTAACAAGCAAAACTTAAATTGCTTTAAAAACTTAAAATAGATATTTGATTATGAATACATTACTATTCAGACTTCTTAAAAAAACCATTAGGGTTTCATGATTAACATGAGGATCCACTTTCGATCTAAGCACATAAAGCATGGAGCCCATTTCCTTTATGTTGAAGCTAATCATGTTCCCACTGAAGGGGAAGAGGAAACCTCCCATTGACTTCAGCAGTGAAAGATTCAAACCCGAGGTAGAACTATGTAATAAGGAAAGATTAAATACAACAAATCATGCCATGAGACTTCAGAGAGAGAAGGGAAAGGTAATTCAGCAACACAAATAATTGTGTTATATAATTATTCCTTTCATTTTTCGAGGGCTTAGCTGAGCCTTCAGAGAAAAAACACTTTCATGTGCTTTGCTGAAAATGCTGAGAATAAAAAAAAAAAATACATTCACTAGAATGTACCTCATTGCTTCATATGATCTGTTAAAGGTCTATTACTTTCACAGTCCCAATATTTAAAAAGATCTTATCACAAAACTTTTTGTTCTGCTGCTCAGGTACAACACATAAAATATAACATGTGAAGTATGCACCCTTTTATGTAAAGAAAGCAGATTCTATGAGAAGCCTTAAATTCTGACAACTGGACACATGTATATGGGAGCCTGAACATCTGTTCCTTGCAATCAGCTGACAATTTTTGATATTTAGTATAGTATATACACATAGGTAAAGTGGGCCATAGGAATATGACTAGGCATAACTTACCTTTAAATATGCACAAATTAGTTGCAAATATACAAAATATTGTATATATGGTGCCTCATTGCTGATGACATTTTGGTATGTTAGAGTTTTTCCTAAGAAATCTGAGGAGAGGGAAGAATTTTGGAAGGATTTTGAACTGAGGTCCTGTACCTCTAGGTATTTAGCTTAGCTTTTTTTCCTCCACTTCCCTTTTCCACTGTCCAATATATGCTTACCCTACTCAAAACATAGCACAGACTACTACTACTACTACTACTACTACTACTACTACTACTACTACTACTACTATTTCTTCTTTCTTCTTTCTTCTTTCTTCTTTCTTCTTTCTTCTTTCTTCTTTCTTCTTTCTTTTCTCTACTTTCTATTCTTCTTCTTATTATTTTTCTTATTATTACTATTATTATTCTTATTATTACTATTATTTAGCTGATTGTATAGTCAGAAACTCTGCTTTACCTTGTATGTGGTACTATGTGATGGAAAAGTGCTGCTATTCCACATGCAGATACACTGAATTATTCTTAAAAGTTGTATACATCTAACCACAGCTCGATGAATTACCTTCTGCTTTTTAAACAAGGTCAGCCCCTGTTCTCCCTATTTCTGTAAAGAACATAAGTTCCTAATTTAGTCCTAAATATACTCTAAATCAAGATTAGTGCATCTTTACAACTCACTCTGAAGTATGAAAATATTGCTCTCAATTTCTTTTAGCTTTCTCATAGAAATAAAGACCTAGCTGTTTACCTGTTTGAAACTACTCAAGAGCTTTTCTGCATATACAAAAGACCAGCCATACCATTAAGGAACATTAATTCAAGGCTGTTCTTTAAGGATTAGCTACCATGGCACGGAAAAGTACAACATAAAAGACATCATTTGCTTTAAATACAAAAAAATCTGTGCCATGAATTTGCATAAATTCTCTCTATTAAATTCTAGGCTATTTGAAAGAAGTAAGAGTTTTCTATATTTATTTCCATCTGAAAATTTTTTGTAATATTATGTCTTACTGAACTATTGGAAATATAATTTCAATAAGTATGTCTCAGTGAAGAATGGGAAAGTATGGATCATTATTTTAATTTAATTACAAATGTACAGATCTTTCTGAATTGGCACATACTTCAATCAGAATATCCTAAAAAAAAAAAAAAAGACAAGATTATTGCATAATTTGATTTTTCTCCTTAGGCTTTTAGATGTTTTTATTCAGATTAAATTCCTTCTAATAGTGAAGGCATTTCAAGTGTTCTGAGAACATTTCACAGGAAATAGCATTTGAAGTAACAAGAGAGATATTTAAATTATAAATGTTAGGCTTGTAGGATGATCCTGAACTGTGTAAGCCAGCTAGACTAAAGTAGTGGTGATGATATTTAAAACATAAGAAACAAGTAAGAATTTTTGTAGCACTGGTATGAATTGCTAATGCTGTATTTCTTTATTTTTTATTACTTTATTATGTTTTCCTTACTTGAATCTTTTCAGACATTCATGATCAGAACAGCAAGAAACCAGTTATGGTCTACATCCACGGTGGATCTTACATGGAGGGTACTGGCAATATGATTGATGGCAGCATTCTTGCAAGTTATGGAAATGTCATTGTCATCACTCTCAATTACAGGCTGGGGGTTTTAGGTAAGTGACTCTTCTTCATCACCAACTGCATAGAAATATTTTATTGATTAATATATCTACTGATCAATCACAGATGCTTGAGCCAGTTTGTTTTTTAAAACAGAATATTGTTGCTGTTGGATAGTTTGTATTATATTCATTTTGAATTTTGTTCAATATTTTATAGAAACTGGGCTAAGCTACATGTCACCTTATTTTTGACAGCTGCCTTCCTTTAGACAAAAATGACTGGATATTTATAATGATATTAGTGTTGGTTTATGTTATATTTGTCATTATATCGTATTTCCTTCTGGCTCAGTGAATTAACAAGTTTTAAGAACTTGTATCTTTTTCTCATTAAAATCTTCTTGATTCAACGTTAAAAACAAAACAAAACAAAAACAAAAAGCAAAACAAAACAAAACAAAACAAAGCCAACAGTGAAAAATGAGGACTCTTCAGTTTCAAAATGGTCGGTAATGGCAGCAAGAGGGAAAATGTTACTCTTTATCTGGTTTCATTATTTTAGTGTGCAAATTGATTTTTTAAGGCAGAAGATGTAGAAGTAATACAGACAAAACAGGGTATATACATTGATGGAATTTATGATGTGAGTAATCTGGAGTAAAGGAGCTTCAAAGAGCTGTGTAATAATATCTTCCTAAATATAAGTAAAGTCCATAATCATGAATTATGTTATTGAGAGAAATTTATACTTCTATCTTCCAAGCAGAACAAGAACTGCATTTTCTTGACATTATAAATATCGTTCTGACAGCATTAGATTTAATAACAAAATAACCTTAGGACCATGACAACAGGCCAAAAATCTTTTGTGTTTTTTCTGTGATTCCAATTTCTGGATGCTTGCATGTACCAGGTTTTTCTCCAAATGAAGGTTTATTTATTGCAGTTCTACTTTTCCACAGAAAATTAAGCTAAAAATTTGTTTAGAATAGCAGGCATTAGAAATATTTTGTATCTTAATGAAAATTATACAATCTACATAGAACAGTATATAGACTGCTAGAATGATCATATTTCCAGCATTTTAGGTAACCAAGGTAAACTACAGTAATTTTTGATGTGGTTATTTTTATTTGTTTCTTGTTTTGGGTTTTGTTTGTTTGTTTTTATTTAGAGTGGCTTTTACAAAGATCTTAAATCTTGTTTTTCTTGATAGCAAACCTGATCTATATTTTTGGCACGTACTATTTTGGAATGCAGGAAACTTCTTTTGCTGAGTTATCTCTTAATGTGGTTTATGTGTGTCAACAATGTTGACATTGCTCATCAGAGTACTGAGAATCTTTTTCTTGTCTGGGATTTTGACTCTTATTTAAACATAAAAACCCCACATTCTTGCTATATTAGAGTCAGATTTAAACCTAAAGACAAAATATAAAAATATATTTCAGTGTATTTTGCATGCAATCTTGGTACTTAGAAACATCCCTCCCACCCCCCCCCAAAAAAAAAAAAAAAGTAAAAAAACTCTTAAATAAAATACAGAGGGATTGTTGTTGCTTTCAAATGAAGTGTATACCCAGGAACTTGATAATAGTTATTTATCTGTAAAAAGGATTATATAATGGATCTCCTAAAGGGTTTTTTTCTTGGTTTCTTAAAATGAAAATTGTTGAAAGATACAGACGATTCTAAGTAGTTTAAAATGTTGCATTGTCCAGCTGCCTTGCATTAATCTAAAGGAAAAAAATGCAATATTTGCACAGATGAACTATTTTATGTATTTATATTTAAAACAAACAAAAAAGACAGAATGCTATACTTTTTTATTGTGGCATTTAGGAAACAAAGCACAATACAGAGGCATTCATATAAGAAACTGAAAAGTAATAACTGTGAGGATTTAAAATGGATTAGGAAAAATACAGTGTTATATTTGGCATTAAATACTTCTCAACAGTGGAAAATGTAACTTTTGAGACACAATAGAATTTATTATTTGTTATAGAAAGTCTGTGTTTGAATTAGAAAACCAGAAGATATTCAGAATGTGCATTTAGCACTGAAAAAATCAGAGGAATTCTGCTTTATGAGGATATTTGTGTTTTTTTCTTCCTGGGTGAAATATATAAAATAATAAAAGTGATCCTTGAGAATGCATTAAGTTCTGCTTAGACATTGGAAGATATTAGGAGAATTTCACTTATTTTTGGCTTGCTTAATAAGTAAAAAAGTGAAAGAGGAAACACAAATTTCTTCAGGTAAAAAAGCATATGGAAAATAAACATGATTATTCATGAAAATTTAAAAAGTCACATAATCATTATGACATAAATTTTAAATTGACAATATTCACAGCCATTTTTTCAGTCTGAATTATCTTATTTTTGAAAGATATACTTATTTCTGTAAATCTGGTCTGTTTCAGTTGCATTTGATTTGTACAAAAGATGACACATATAAACCTGATTTTAATGACAGAAATATGTATTTCTATCACTATTATCACATCCTGTGATGGAGGAATATGCATTGAATTAATCTCAATGATGAGTTACTGAAGACACCTTATATATTTTTTTTTCCTTCTTCTTGAAAATTATCACTTGAATGGACTTGAATACTGGATGTTATTTTACTAACCACAAATGTTAGTTCTGTTATTTTCCTTTCAGTCTATATTGTGTCATTAACTGCAGTGGATGGAAAATATATTAGGACTATATTGATAATCACTCATTGATACTAGCCAGACAAATCATAGAATCATAGAATTGTTTGGGTTTGAAGGGGCCTGCAAAGATAATCTGATCCAACTCACCTGCCATGGGCAGGGATGTCTTTCACTAGATCAGGTTGCTCAAAGCTCCATCCAACCTTACCTTGGACACTTCCAAGGATGGGGCATCCACAACTACTCCCAGAAACCTGTTCCAGTGTCTCACCACCCTCATAACAAACAATGTCTTCCTTCTATCCAACCTAAATCTGTCCTCTTTCAGCTTAAAACCACTTCCCCTTGTCTTGTCACTGCAGGCCTTGGCAAAAAGTCCCTCTCCATCTCTTTTATATGCCCCCTTTGTATATTGGAAGGCCACAATAAGGTCTCCCAGGAGCTTTCTTTTCTCCAGGCTGAACAACCCCAATTCAGCCTTTCATCATAATAGAGGTTTCCCAGCATTCTGACCATTTTTGTGTCTATCCTCTGGACCTCCTCAAACAAGTCCCTGTCTTTCTTGTACTGAGGACCCCAGAACTGGATGCAGTAGTTCAGGTGGGGTCTCACGAGGGTGGAGTAGAAGGGAAGAATTATCTCTCTCAACTTGCTGGACATGCTTCATCTGATGCAGCCCAGTGTATGACTGACTTTCTGGGCTGCAAGTGTACACTGCCGGTTCATATCCAACTCTTTCAACTAGCACTATTCCCCATTCCTTGTCTGTAGAGCTGCTATCATTCCTTTCATCCCTCAGTCTATACTGATACTGGGGATTACCCTGACTCAAAGAGAGAAAAGTAGAATAAGGCAGAAAGGCCCAGAGGCCTCTGCAAAATGGCAGGATGACAAAAAGGCCAAGTTAAACATCCCAGACAGAACTCCTCCGGCTCTGACAAAAAGAGTGAGGAAAATGATGAAGCAAGAGAGAGCGACTGGAAGATCCTGATTCTCCTTAAATATTAAGCATGATGCTAATGGGATGGAATACTTTTATTGATCAGTCTGGATGTCAGTTAAGTTCTGCCCCACATATTCCCTCCCTTCCTTGATGCCTCACATCTGTGGGCAGACCGCTCAGAATGTCCTTGGCTCTTAGACCAGAGCAATTAAAAACATTAATTCTGTCCCAGGGTGTTATCTCTTGTTCTCAAACTAAGTCCAAATAATGACGGTTCTAGCTATGAAAAAAGAAATGTTTCTAACCACAAGAGGAAAATTAACTCATTTTCAGTGATACCAGCACAACCCCTCAAGGCTGCCAGGGTCCTTCTGGATGGCATCTTTTCCCTCTAGCACATCAACTGCACCACTTAAACTGTGTTGTCAACAGACTTTGCTGAGGGTGCACTCAATCCCACTGTCTATGTCACTGATTAAGATATTAAATAGGTTTGGTTCCAGTATGGACACTAGAGGGACACCACTTGTTACGGGTTTGTACTTAGACATCAAACCATTGACTGTAACTCTTTAGGATGTGGCCATCTAGCCAGTTCCATATCTGTCTAACAGTCCATCCATCAGAACCCTGTCTCCCCAATTTAGCAGCAAAAATGTTGTGGGGCATGACATATCAAGGGCCTTACAGAATTTCAGGTAGATGACATCAGTTGCTCTTCCCTTGTCCATAGATACAGCCACTTCATTGCAGAAGGCTACTAGATTAGTCAGGCATGATTTGCCCTCAGTGAAGCCGTGTTGGCTGTCCCTAATCCTCTTCCTGTCTTTCATATGTTTTGACATGCCCTCCAGGAGGATTTGTTCCGTGATATTACTGTACATGGAGGTGAGGCTGACTGGTCAGTAGTTCCTAGAGTTCTCCTTATTACTGTTTTTAAAAATGAGCATGATATTCCCTTTTCTTGAGTCACTGGAGACTTACTTTGACTGACATGACTTCTCACAGGTGATGGAAAGTGGCTTAGTGACTGCATCTGCCAATTCCTTCAGGACCTTGTCATGCATCTTGTTGGGTCCCATAGATTTGTGTATGTTCAGGTTCCTCATGTTGTCTCAAACCTGATCTTCTCTTACAATGAGAGGGACTTCATTCCTTCAGTCTCTGCCTTGACATTCAGGGACTTGAGAGATGTGTGAAGAGTGATTACCAGTGAAAACGGGAAAAAAATGTTGAGATCCTCAGCCTTCTCCATGCTAGTTTTCATTAGTTCTCCTTTGTTTTTTATTGGGGGGGTACATTTTCCTTTTCTGAGCAATGTAACTGTAGAAGCTCATCTTATCATTCTTCCCATTCCTTGCCAAATTCAGCTCCAGCTATGTGTTAGCTTTCCTGATCCCATGCCTACACACTCAGGTAGCATCCCTATGCTCTTCCCAGGATACATGTTGCTGTTTTCATTGCCTGTGCCTTTTCTTCTTATACTTTAGTTTGACCAGGAGATCCCTACTGAGACAAACTGGTCTCCTGGCTTCTTTGTTCAATTTCTTATAAGTGGGAATTGAGAGCTCTTGTGCTCTGAAACAAATAAAGCTTAACAAGCTGTCAGCTCTTTTCTGCTCCTTTATCCTTGAGGGCAGTTTCTCAGGAAGTCTCATCTACTAATTACTTAAATAACTGAAAGTTTGATCTCCTAAAATTCAGGGTCCTGACCCTACTCTTCACTTGGCCCATATCCCTCAAAATTATGAATTCTACCAGGGTATGGTCACTGCAGCCCAGGCTGGCACCAGTCTTGACCTCTTTTATTAGTTCATCTGTGGTGTTAAGCAACAACTTCTCCTGCTTCTCCTCTGGTTGGGCTGTCTGTCACTTGGATTAAGAAATTACCCTTGATGAACCCCACAAGTCTCCTGAACTGCTTACAGCTTGCTGTGCTGCTCTCCCAGCAGATGTCAGGGTGATTGAAGCTCCCCAGCAGGATCAGAGCCTGGGAACATGATGCTTCCTGCAGCTGAAGAAGACTCCATTGACATCCTCCCTTTGGTCAGGCAGCCTGCCATAAACACCAGCCACAAGGTTTCCTTTGTTGGTTTGGCCTTTAATTTTCACCCATAAGCTCTCACCCAGTTCATCACTGTTTTTCAAAGACAGCTTTATGTAGTCCATCATTTTTTTTATATAGAGGGTAACCTCTCTAACCCACCAGTTTATAGCCATAGATTGCAGTACTTCCGTTATGTGATTCATCCCACCACATTTCAGTGACAGCAAATAGATCATAGCTTTCTAGCTGCACAGTAGCATCCAGCTCCTTTTATTTGTTATCATGCTGCATGCATTGGTATAAAGACATTTCAGTTGAGTTATCGACTGTGTTACCTTTTTAGAGGAAAATGCCCTAATTCCTCTGGGGCATTTCATAGGTCTTTTCCTGTTGGTTCTTAACATATTAGCAGACTCTGGCTCTTCTCTGTTACCCAAAACTCCATTCCTTTCCCCTGCTAAATCTGGTTTAAAGCTCGATTTTTAAGTCTGATCAGCTTGTTGGTGAAGAAGCTCTTGCCTCACTTGCTCGCATGAATCCCATCAGCTCCAAAGAGACATGGCTTCTCGAAGGTGGATCCATGATCATAGAAGCCAAAACTTTGAGTACGGTACCAGCTAAACTGCCAGGCAAACACCTGTTCAATTTGCTTGTCCTTTCCTGCAGCCATTCCTGTGACTGGGAGGACAGAAGAGAATACCACCTGTCCTCCTGATCTTTTTAATATTGTTCTGAGGGGTAAATAGGCTAAGTTGCCGTGTTGCAATATCAATAGACCCTTCATGGAACAGTAGAAATACACAATACTCTTTAGGGTTCATCAGACTTGGAAACCTTTCAGAGGTGTCACTAATGCAAGCTCCTGATAGGCAGTAAACTTATATAGAAATATTATCTGGATGGCAAATGGATGTTTTGGCTCTCAGTAGCAAATCTCGAGTTCCTAATACCTTATGTGCTTTGCTGGTAGCAGTCTAATACAGGTGGGTGGCTGGATTGAATTTACATGGTTAACTTTTCCTGGATCCTGTCTGTTACTCACGTATTCTTCATTCTACAACCACAAAACATCATGTGTGTTATGTAGAAGCATTTAAGGGGTTGGGAAATGTTCTTTTTCCACCCTCGGCAGAGACAAGGGTCCAGTCTTCATCATCATCTGAGTTAGTTGTATCAAACAGCTCAAGCTTGGATTCAGGCTTATCTTTCCCTTGCACAGCCTCAAGGCAGGGCTATTGCTCAGGCTTGGACAGTGCAAAAAATACCTTGTATCGATCTTGTGCTCACGTTCCTCGATACTGTGTTGCCTGTTGAGCTCCTTGGTAATAGCTAGTTGGTTGACATCTACCACGGCTTTCAGCTGCTAGGGGGATTTCCAGATGCTGGAACTCCATGCAGCCTCAGGTGTTTGACAACTCTTTCAGTCCTTGGGAGCTGCAGCCTGTGAGTGAGCCAAGCAAGCAGCAGCCTGATCACTGGGAGAGCTGGCAGCTCTTCGTGTGTGGCCTGCCACATGAACTGCCACACAGGCTGGTGACTCCGTTCCCAAACGACTCTGTCCCTGTTTGTGCAGCCTGTTAGCAGTGCTCCCTGTGGCTGGTGTTCCCCAGGGGCTGGTTATATGCGAGTTCCTGTGGTTTGAACAGATCATGGGGACAGTTGGAACCATTCTACTCTTGACCATCCTTCTCATAAGATCTATCTCCTGCTGGCTGGTATCGACCACCAGCAGCCTGAGAGTGCTGGGGGCCCAGAAACTCCCTTAGACAACTGCCGGGGACCTTGCAAGCCTTGCGCTACTCTCAGCAGGAGGCAACTACTGCTGCTGTTAGCATAAGCTCCCTGAGGTTTCAACTGCAGGATCAAATCCCTTTTTGAGATCCTGGGAACAAATTGATAACAATTATTACATAAGTTTAAGAAAGCCTGGATTTTGGAAATGCATCTTCATAGATAAGGGAAAATTGAAATTTTTAGGGACCACTTAATTTACCTGACTATCCTTCACTGAGTTTAGCTCCAAGAAACATCTGTACAGCCATGGAATATTTGACAAGGTAACAGAATACAGACTAAATGGATTTCTTTTACTACCTTCTGATATAATATAAATTTAGTTATATTTAATGGAATTTGTGATCATCCTATAACTTAGTAAAAGTCTTATGATTTGAAAAGACCTGGTTTTAACATGCAACACTGTACCCTTTAAATTTTAAAACCAGGTTTTAGCAGTTGCTGTAAAGACAAGGTTTCTCCGTATTTTATAGAAGGAAGTCTAGTTGCCTGTTGGCTATAATGGAGATACTGAAACTTCTAGAACCAAGTTAACCAGAAAGCAGGCATCCCAGACAGAAAAAAAGGTTTTACTTGTGGTAGATGTAACATGATGACGTTCACGGCTATAAAAGAGCTTATCTGAATGATAAAATCAAATGTCTTCATCTCTATCTTTTCGTCTTGCATTTAGCTAAAATATAAGCCTTTATATTTTGCACTAAACAATATTTATCTGTAACTCCAGAAAACAAAAGAACCACATTTCCTGTGTCTCAGAGGACTGCAGAGCTGCTCGGGAACAACTCCTTCATCTCTCTCTGTGTTCAAGTAGCACTATGGCAAAACAACAGACAGTTGGGTCCAAAACTTTCCAACTTTTTAATTATCCCTTTCTATCCTTTGAATAAAAATACTTCTGGAAATATTTTTCCTGAGTTTGCTAGACTATCAAGTATACATGCAGCAATAACAGGGGTTGTTGATGTTATTTAGAAGGCCATATTTTGTCTTTGAGTATAAGTTTACATTTATCAAAGTATATTACCTGGGCAGGGTCTTTTTGAGACAATAAAATAGAAAGAATTAGCTTCTCCTTTTACTTACTGTAGTGGGCTCTATTCAGAGTGGAGTTCTGTGGTGCTGTGTTTAATTTCTTGTGCACTTTATGGCTTGAGAGGATCCTGCCTCTGCCCAGCTCAGCAGTTTTGATACTTACCCATATCCCACCACAGTGATGACTGGAGACACTGCTGAAGCTGGAGGAAATTGCTAACGTGTCCCAGTGCAAGGCAGTGCTCCTGTATCTTCATAAATTCAATGCTATAACACACAGAAGTACCAAATCCTGCTGTCTCCCACCTCCACCCCATGCTTTGGCACTGTGCAGGATGATAAGTTTAAATTATTCAACAGTTGAGTTGAATTTTCAAAATTCCCAAACTCGTTAGTGAATTATTTAACTGAAATAATGGAAATTTAGCTGAGTGGGGGAGTAGGCAAAATAGATATCCTAATTCAAAGAATGTTCTGTTATTACAGAAAATAGGATGGTAGGAACAACCTGATTTACTCCATCTAGATACTACTTAATTCCTCTTCCTTATCTACATTCTTAGACTTCGTGGATATGCTTTAAGAAGTAACATCTTTCCAACCTAGCTATAAACACTATTTTAGTGCCTTTTTTGAGTTTAAATTGGCAGGAAAAAAACCAGAAGAGGAATTTATGATTATGATTTTTTTTTCAGTGGCACAACCTGAATTGGTGAGACTTCAATATGCTGAATCCCTCTTTAGCTTGTGTAACAGTAAAAATTAAATCTGAAAAATCACCCCCTGCAAAAATGCCAAACTAAACCAAAACAAACCAAAACCAACACCACAAAACAAACAAAGAAACAAAAAACCAAAGCAAAACATAAGAAAAAAACACAACAGAAAAAACATGCAGAAGCCAAAAGCACGATTTTTTGATGTGGTTAAATTCAGTCATGGTGTTATACAATTTGAAGAAAAAAAATCTTAACCAAGCTTAAAAAACTTTATCATATTCAGATCTAAACTTGGTATTCTTCTGTGAGGCATTAAAGGCAAAACCCGATGAAGTCTAGAAATATAAATCAGGTATTTTGGAAGCCAGAGTTAAATGAAACATCTACTGCAGTAAATGAGACACACTCAGAGTTCAAAATTGACTTAATGTTTCCAAGACCACTTTTCTTCCTCTTAGAATTCCGAATCATGCAGATAAGTATAGTCTATCTCTTATCTATCTCCCTTTTTGTTAATAAGCATCCATTTTAAGTACTCTATCTGAAAAGGTAGGACTTCATTTTATTAGAAATTATATCCACATGCAATTACAGCTCTCTGTAAGCTATCATATTAAGCAGTATAATATAAATCAGAGTTCAGTTTACAAGGAGGCTCAGGACTTCTGCAAGTTACTGAGAGCCTTAATTTACTTCACTGAGTGCTTGATTTGCGAGTTAAAACATCAATGCAGTGATGTTTTGACTGACCGCTTTAGATGCCTTTCAACTGAACTATATTCTCTCCTCTCCTACCCCACAGAATTCGTGAGCCAGATTCTTTCATATTGGCAGTGTGCAATAGTCTACAGTGCATCAAGTTTTATCTTCACTGGTGTAATTGCTGTACAGAATTACTATTTTAAATTCAGACATGGAGATATCTGTTCCCTTTGTGCTTCCAGTGCGTGTGATTCCACTAGTACAGAAAATTTAAAGATGATCTCTTGGTAGAAAAGGTCAGAGGTAGATTAGTACACATGGGAATGACCCAGAAGCTTGAGTGCTCTAAGTGAACCACAGTTTCATGCTTACACAAGAAAGAAGGTTTATTTAAGCTTAATTTAGCTCATAGAGACTGTTTGCATTGCTGGAGCCAAGGCAAACTTCATTACATTGCCTCACCTATATCTCTAAGCTTCTGCTTCAGTGGAACTCCTAAATTCCCAGCAAAGATACAGAAGTATTATTTCCATTGCTATCAACACATTTTTGTAGACATGAGGTTTATGATATTTGTTAATGATGTTTTTGTAAATCTTATCTTCTTCTCTTATTTTAGATCTGTTAAGTCACAGAAACTGTATTTGTGCAAGTGCAGCTGATAAACTCCATCCATATCCCATTGTTTTTGAACTGTCATCTCACCACAATTTCTGTTTCAAATATCAGAAGCAATAAGTATATAAGTTACAGTGTCCTCAGAAGCTATGTGTACATTCTTAGCATTTTAAACATTAGATATGTTCCTTTCATAGAGTGAGCACACAATACCACTGTGACTGTGTCTTACAATCACAAATGCACTTAACAGTTTGTTCTGCTTTCGTATGGCTTACTTCCATAGCATGTGAACTCCTAACAAGCTTAGATAACTTCTATATTCTCTAGTCAGGGCCAACTATGGACATTCCAAAAACAAAAAGCTACAAGACAATGTAAGAGAAATGAAAAAGATACAATTTTAGATAATTCACTGAGTTTTCGTAATTCACTGAGCAATCGGATGCTTGTTCATCATTCTGAGCATCATTACTTTCTTTAAGAACATTTCCTATTAATGAAGATTTATATGATACTATTTTAAAAAGTTTATCCCTACCGTGTGTTAAAGAATTGGAGATTTGTTTTTTAAATTATATACTAATCCTGGTGTTTGGGAAGTGCAAGAAGAGTGACCTGATCTGAAAAACATCTTCAGAAATTATGAGGAATGTTTGGGTATTCTGCCTCTTTTTGAGACAATATTTTGTGTGTGTGTACAAATATGGAAAGAGTACCTGAAATTTAGATGGACAACAGTGAGGACTTCTGCATCTTTATAGTAAATATTTGAAAGAAAGCCAATCAAATGTTGAGACTTCAAAAAAACTGTCCAATCCCATACATTAACTACTTACAAAGGAAGAATGAAATGCACAAAATGCTACATGTATCGATAAAAGCGTGTTTTAAGTTTTCAAAATGGGATAAAGTCGTGTAGAGTCTTACAAACTACAGAGCTACGTTTAAAACAGTCTATGAAGTTGCCTGTGTAAATAAACTACAGTGAATATATTAAATATGTTTGTATAGTAAATATAAGTTGTTCAAATATTTATAATTAATTTGAAACTCAGAAACATTTAGGCACATTTTTGTGAGGTATATTTTTATGTAATTGAAAGCTTATTTATAAGATTTCTGAACAGGATAATATATATATAAGTGAAATTTTGTCACATTGACTGATGGTCAAGATTCTGTTTTCATGAATTATGTTAGTATTAAGGTGGAATTTTTTATATAATCCATATAAATTTTGTGGATATTCCATAGTTAATCAGTTTATACAAAAGACTTGTGTTTGTAAAATGTAAAGGGACACTTTTTCTGAATCTTACATAAAGAAATGTTTAACCTGTATTGCCTATTTTTTCCTTTGATATTTTGAATTCCTAACATCATTATTGATACTCTAAAATAATTATATTTATCAGTGACCTACTGGCACTAAATGTTAATATCCTATGACGTTCTAGTCTACTTAGTTTACATTTTCTAGTATTGCATACATGTGGAACCACCACAATCATCACTTGAACATTTCCGGCAACATGAATATAAGTGCGTCTATATCTAGATTAATTTAAAACAGTATTATGAATTGAAATGTGACTATGAAAATATGACCATTTTTTCATAGTATATATTAATTTAGCTATTAACTCAGTATTTCCTTTTTTTTTTCTCTGTAATAACAATGACAAGTAAGAATTTCCTGAAGTGTCATTTATTTTTTACATATGCTTTTAGATTATTAATCTATATTTTGCTGTGAATTCCTAATTCCTTGAAACTGAGTGATTCTGTCCTTATTTAGGTATTAGTCATTCCAAACTAGTAATATGCCACTTAAAAAGATTTTAAGAAAAAAAAAACAGGAATCAGTATTTCAGAATATGCAAACATACAATAGTGAAAATTTATACTTTAAAAGTAGCAAGTAGTGACCATATTAGTAATTTGGTTTTTTTTCTTTTTAATTGGACTGGAACTGCATTTAACTGTCTTTTTGATTCACTAGTACTAAGTGAAGATCAAAGTTAGGGTCAAATTCCATCCTCACATATACATATAAAGCAGGCCAAGTGCATTAAAAGCTTGAAGTATAGCCTGGCACCTGTTGTTCATTTTTTGCATTTAACTCGTGGATTTCATAGTATTGTTATAAATTTCAGAAATTAACTGAATGACAGTGGTAACCTGGAATGAACCTGGAAGTATTACATTACTGTCTTTTTCTTTATTGTTGATAAAAGGAGTGTAACAAGCTCTATTGAAATAACCTGAAATTAAGCAACTGCCACTATAAGATGATAGTTGGCTAAAAAAAAAAAAAGGCTATTTTAAAGTTCAAGTGGAGTTCAAATTTCTTTCAACAAGGTATATAGTGTGTACTGATTCAGGAAAAAAAAACCCACAACTCTTACTATAAAAGCTTACATTTGATCTTTGTTATTGCCAAATCTAAGCCTGGAGTTACAGTTGTTCTTCTCACAACTACAGAATTTCAATATAAATTCTAAGGAAAGAAAATGCAGGTTACTGGTTGCGCATGCTTCCAAGGATGTGCTGGCCTGCTCTGCAATTTCTCTCAAAAATTAATGACTGAATAAATGATCCAGTTTGGTTTTGTTTTGTTTTGTTTTGTTTTGTTTTGTTTTTTCTTTTATACCTATCTAAGCTCATGATGGCCAGTAGGCAGTTGTGCAAGACAATTTCTGGCAAGTGCTTAGAATTTACTGACCACACTGTTCTTTTTCATTCCTATGCAGCTAATATTCCTTTTTGAAGGAGTTAATCTAATTAAAGTTTGCAGTTTGGGAACTCTAAAAGAGGTTGGAAGCCACAAAACAGCACAGGTTGGAGGGCATATCATAAGGCGTGTAGAGCTGAGCTTGTATTTGGAAGCAACAAGTTACTCATAGCAACTTGCATGAAATCACATTTCCAGCTACATTTTGTAAAGCTTACTGGTAGCTGTCAAGTTTCTTCATAAGGCTTTTACAGAAATCAGATACTGCTTAGGTTTTCTTGGTATTTTCACTTGCCTATACCTTGTGAACAGTGATAAAAACTCTTGACTTCTTATTTTATAAGAAGCCACCAACATGATAGTCTTTTTTTAACAGTTTTGCATAGTTTCCTCAAAAGCATACATGCATGCTTTTAATACTACTACAAAGATTCTCACCAGCTAAAAGAAATACGTGTTAAATCTTAAATTTTGTATGAAATCCTACATAATTGCAGGAACTTGCAATATTTTATGCAAAAATTAGAAAGAAAAAAATGTAAAGTGTAACTCAGTTTAACCATCCTTTGGAAATGAGCCTGATAACAAAAGCAGAATGGCAAAAGTGTGTGTGAGGTAGCTGGTAACATCAATATGCTGCTCATGAGGATGTATGGGAGTACTGTGCAATGGTTTGTAAAATTAAAGTTGTGTGATTGCACCAAACAATTAGATATACTCTTGGAAGGATAGCACAAAACAAATGAACTTTTCTCTGAATTATTTCAGACCTCGCTGTCATTCCTTGCAGTCACAGACTGACTGACAATGAAGGATCAGAATATGTTTACTGCTTTACAACAGCCTGTCTCAAGGCTTAGGTGTGTTGTACTAGCTGCTATATGATTAAACAGTATATAGAGCTAAAAAAATGCTCCCTGTATTATCTTGGGGCTTCCATTTCAGAACAGACAATGAATTTTTTTCTTTAATAACTCCAAACGCCTGTATAAGGTTTCTGAGAATATTGAATGAATAAAGCTTTTCCTGGTGATGGAAGTTAAGTGAGTTCTTCAATAGATATGTGCAGGTAAAGTTTAGCAGCTGAGACAGGCCATCAATTTTCATCTTTTCAATTCTGCTTTCTAATTGAAAATTATGACTTCCATTTAGGAAATCAAAATAATGTGTTCTTTTGGCATTCATAACTGCCAGGTCTCCTGCAATAGCACTGCTTCGTTTAGAGCTTATTTTGATTAGGAGAATGTATAGCAAGGCAAGACATAATAAAATTACTGTTGGAAAAGAGGGAAGGCTTATAACATGGTCTCAGAATTTTCCATTTTTCTTTTTTTTCTCCATTTCCCACACCATCTACAGATTTTATTCTATATTTTGCCTAAAACTAAGTACCCTCTGGCATCTGGGAAAGGGTATAATAAATGCTTATACTTTAGCAGAATTTATGAGAAGTGAATAAAACCAGAAGGAACATAGGTTTCTTCACTGATATAATATTAATTTGCAGAAAATCAGATCTTGGATATCTAAAGAAAATCAAAATTAATTTTTCTAAGTATGCTGCATAATTCTTTGTTTTCATTTCTGCTAGAAATGTTAAACCATTGTTTAACATTTATTCAAGTATGTGACTCTGTTTTTGAAACAATATAAGTATGATTTTTCATATTTAATTTGTGTTCCTTGTCTAACAAATATTGTCTGATTGTAAATGTTTGTGCTCTGTGAAAATATTTTTACATTTGAATAAGCAGTAGCTGCCTAACTCCCTCTTGTCTCTGTTGTAATCTCATCCATTTCTATCAAAATGTATTTTGTATCAGTTGAAAGGTACCAAATAATACATTGATTTACACAGAAGATTGTCAAGCTCACAACCAATACCAGATTGAGACTAATTAATCATGACAAAAATTTCATGCCCCTATGATTGCAGTGGAAATGTGTTTGTCCTGGAAACAAATAATCAATGAAACTTTAGTTCTGTTGAGAATCTTTTAGGGAGAAATATGGCTAAAGCTTTATGCCTTTGTTATAGATGACTTAGTTACTGTAAACTTTTATGAGATTTGATTATGAAATTTCTAATCTGCTGTATGATTTTTCTTTTACCAAATAAATACCATCAAAATTACTGTTTCTTGGATAGAGAGGAAAAATCCCCAAACCAACCAAACAACCAAAAACCCCCACACTCTCTACTTATTTTTATTTTACTGTGGGAAATAGAAAAAATCAAACACGCATTCTGCCATAGACTCTCAATTGTTTTTTCTCATGGACTTGGATTAGTCCTTGATAAAAATATGAAGAAGTCACATTCTGAATATCCTTGAATAGATGGTAGCTTACAGATGTTATCCTCCCAAAATAGAAGAGAGAACAAGCTATGACTCATAAGGTCCTAATTTCATATCTGCTTTTCCCTTGCTCTTGGGAGGAATTACATTGCTTCATTTGATGACTTCTCAAAGAAGCAAAATATTTCTCTTTTCTTGTAACCTGGATTACAGGTTGATAAGTGGGGCAAACCTGTTTGTTCGCAGTAGAAGAGTGATGGGAGGATAATTGCTTTTCTCCATAAAACCATAACCGGGATCTGTGAATGTGATTATCCGATTTACATCATGAAGTCTCTGTGGAAGGAACCATCTTTCTGATGGTGGGTTTGTTCAACACAACAACTGTTCTTTCTGTGACTGCAGCTCCCAGCTGTTAAAGACACAGAAATTATTAAAGTACAAAGAAAAAAGGACTTCTGTGGTGTTGTGTATGAGACTAAGAGCTATCAGAGCATCATCAGTCAGATTTGTACCATCAGATCCAGGGGCTTCTGAATGGTGTGGTTCTCACACCTCATAATGAAGGTACAATACAGCTTCCAGTTTACCATCTGCCTGCTCAGAGGTCATGACTGTTTGTATCTTGTGTAGATGTACATGGTGTCTATGATGCCAGGCTCACAATTTTTTTCTTTCATTTGCAAAAGGTAAAAAGGAAAGCTATTTTAATCATGTTGCTTGTCAGAAGTGCGGAGTTTAAATTCCTTGATTGTCCTATCAGGAAAGAAAAACTGGACCTTTGTGAATAATATATGGACTCTCATCTGATGGGATAGGATAGGATAGGATAGGATAGGATAGGATAGGATAGGATAGGATAGGATAAATTTGGTTGGAAGGGACCTACGATGACCATCCAGTCCAACTGCCTGACCAATTTGAGGCTGACCAAAGGTTAAAACATGTTGTTAAGGGCATTGTCTAAATACCTTTTAAACACAGGCTTGAGGCATCAACCACCTCTCAATAAGTAGATTCTTCCTAGAAAATCTCTTGGTGCAACTTTGTGCCATTCCCACATGTTCTACCACTAGATCCCAGGGACAAGAGCTCAGCACCTCCCTCTCCATTTCCCCTCCTCAGGAAGCTGCAGAGCCATGAGATCACCCCTCAGCCTCCTTTTCTCCAAACAAGACAAATCCAAAGTTCTCAGCTGATCCTCACAGGACATTCCTTCCAGCCCTTTCACCAGCTTTTTTGCCCTCCCCTGAATGCATTTGAGGACTTTCACGTCCTTCTAAAATGTTGAGGCCCAGAACTGCTCACAGTGCTCAAGGTGAGGCTGCACCAATGCTAAAAACAGTGGGATGATCACCTCTTTTGACCAGCTGGTTAGGGTGTGTTTGATGCACCCCAGGACACAATTTGTCCTCCTGGCTGCCAGAGCACACTGCTGACTCCCACTGAGCTACTGTCAACCAGCACTCCCAGATCCAACCACTCCTCTCACAGTTTATTATTGTGATTTTTTCCTGTGATTTTAGTCAAGGTTTAATTGAAATGCAAGCTAATTTTACTGACATCTTTATAGTGCTTGCTGAAGCCAGCTAGCCATGCCTGTGCCTGATGAAAACCAAACCTAGCAAGCCTTCTACTTTTCTATGAGTGTTCCTGATTTCTTTTATGTCTTAGTCCTCTTTATGAAGTTATTTAATAAAAACCTATCTTAATAAGGAATATTCTTTTTAGAACTTAATAGTTTCTCACCCCTTATGACCTTCATAGAGGTACATACATGGACAACATTTATGAGAAAATATTCTAGAGATTTACTTCAAATACAGTCTTCTGAAAGAGAGCATTTATAGAGAAGAAAAAAAATCCATTGTACATGCCTACTAAAATAATACAGAGCTTGAATTAGTATTTCTTTTTCATAACTGCATTCAATATATTCAGTAACCTGTGGGATAATTTTTTCTCACATTCATGATGAAATCCTCCTGCTGTTTAAATCAACAGGACCTTTCCTTTAAGTTATTTAGTTTTCACCTTCAGATTGCGTTCTTAAAGGCAACGTCTTCTCTTGCTTCAGAGAAGGTCTTCCTTTCATTTTTAATAATTTAACTGTCGTTTGCGAAAATATGAAGAAGCAAATCACTCAGACAAAGAAGTATCTCAGTCTAGTAATCAATTACCTATATATTAGTAGCTATTAGTAGCTGGCTCATCAAGGGCAAATGGCCTGCATCTTGGTATCTGTCAAAAGATTGTACCTAAAATAATATATTATAATTCCCGTATCTGGAAGTATCTTCTATTTTATCCCCATGAGTAAAATTTACATCTAGAAATATAAAACCACAAATTACTACAGAAGTTCCAAATTTGTGGTTTCACCCTATCTACCTTTCTTCCTTCTTTTTTTTTTTTTTCCCCTTAAGGCAGTACTCAGTGTGCATGACTTTGATATATCCTGCCTAAGGGAAATTAAGTTGATGTCTTAGGGAAATAGTATATATAGAGATAGTGCATTAGAAATTCTAACAAATCATCTATGCAATTTTTTGCGTATAAGAGGAAGTGAGTAGAAGACAGGATCAGAAAAATAATAATGTTGGACAGATATTAGCATAGTTAATATGTACACGATATAATATATTTTACTTAGGAAACAACTGAGCATCTTCCCTTTATTGGTAAAATGAAACACGCTTACTGTTGTTTACAGGAAAAGCAAGACTGCATAAAAAATTTCTGACCAGGGTCTTTGGTCAGTCTCACTGGTCACTACCACATGGTTCGTCTACTCAAGAATATAATAACAGAAGTTAGACTCTATTTAGCTTGCTGGTAAGCAGGTGTGATTTCTTTTGTTTAATTTGTAAGGACAACTGCAGGATCAGCTTGAACCATACCATTATTCAAAGAACTATATCCAATTAAGTGTTCTCTAAGTTTCTACTCTAAATAACTGTTGTCCATGTTTCATGTTTTATTTTTTCCTTGATGCTTCCCAGAAATGGAATAATGAATCAAAAGTAGTTGACAATGATGACATCCTACAAGTGGCAAGACTGACCTGAAGATGTTAAACAAATTTGGTTAAGTTGCCTGTAAGCAACTACTCGTAATTTAGCAATCGGAACATTTTAAAAAATCTTACAAAATATTCAGAACTATATTGGTTTAAGGCGGGGGGGGGGGGTTGTCTGTGTAACTTGAATCCCTTTATGTCTAGACATGCAAGACAATAATCTAGAATATTTGCAAAATATATGGCAGATGTACCGGAAGGACTATCAGAACTTTGTCTTGAAAAAAATTACTTTTTAGTTTTCTTGAATGCCTTATGAGCTACCATTTAAGGGATAACCAAGAATTCTGAACATTAGGTACTCCGGAAGATGTCAGATATTTACTTCTATTGCTTTACAGTGATTGTGAGGTGGAAATTTATTAAATAGCTTCCAATATAATTTACTCCTAAGGTCCAAAAAAAAAATCATTTAAACAAGTTTGTTTAAGCCAAACTGTGAACTTTGTACATCAGTCAGGAGATTAGGAATCAGGGCACATCATCTTAGATAAAAGCATTCATTCACTGAGCTTCCTCACAGAAAAAAATACATATAGAAAAATATACATACATATATATGTTCCGGAAGTAAGCAGAAGTAGTGAGAACATAGCAGAAGGCAATAACTTCATAGGGACATTCAGAGGATCTATGGTGAATTCAAGAATACAAGTCTAATTCTTTGAATCCTAGGCTAGTACATTCTGTAATAAGAAATTGCTGTTTTGAAACAGCTACCACTGAAAACTTCAATATCGTCAACACATCAGGTATGGACAGAGTTAATTCGATGAAAAAAAAAAAAACAAACGGTATTTCAGTATGTTTATTTTACTTTTACTAAAAGGATGCTTAGGTGACCTTTCTGCCATATGGGAATATTTAATTCAACAGGAAACTATTTCAAGAGGATTTTATTTTTTGTTAAGAAAAGAAAATAAACTTTTTATCTGCCTTCCTTCCTGTTCAGTCATTGAATAAAAAATGAAGTATTTGCTTGAACCTACCCAGTTTATTTTTCAAAGTGTTATACAAAATTAATAAAAACCATGTAATTATTGCCATACTTTGAAAGAATAAGTCTTAATGACTTTAAACAATCATACATTTTTAAATTAAGAAAATCCACAGTTTTGGAAAAAATACAGGTGTGACTGTTACATAGTTTCTTAATAAATATCCTCTAATATATAAAGAGAACATTGCTTCTGGAAAATATGGCCTGCTTAAGAAAACCCAGCATTTGTCATATCTTTTCTGGGCCCAAGTTGTAACATCTTTTACAATTTTACCTGGCAGAGTAGGATAATGTTGCCAAGCACAGTGCATCATTTGCAGAATCAGTGATTATTAAAATACTGGCCTTTTAAAATATGATGATGTTAACAGCCAGGCTAACAAAGTAGTGAAGAACCTATTGACTGGAGTGTTAGTTTATTCCTATGCTTCTTTTACACTTTTTTTTTTTTTTTATTCCCAGTTTTACACAGTTCGCTAATTTTGGCTACAGTCAAAATAAGGTCAAACATTTCTAATAGGAGCTGTTACAAGAAATTTCTTCTTACATAGACATTTCCCTCAGGCACTGACTCTTTCTGTGTCCTATAAAATAGATTTCCTTATTAAAGTAATTATTAAAATACTGAAGCATCTGGCACTAGTACTGAAGGTAATGATTTGTTACATTGTAAGGCCAAGAAACTACGGAATGCCCACAAGTAGCCCCTATTTGGAATCAACCAAAAAATATGAGTACTCAAGGAACATCTTTAACACTATTTACTGTTTAGCTTAGGGAAAAAAAAAAAAAAAAATCTGGTTCCCCCACCCTGAAGTATAAGAGTGAGATCTTGTGTAAAGTCATGACTCCTGATTATTGATTCTTCCAACATACAGTAATTGCTCTGTTATTTTGTATTTTATTTTTTGTTATATTAAGCTTTAATTAAAATTTGTAGCTTGGTCGTGGTTTTGTCTGAGAATTTCAGACCATACAAAGTGTTTGCCGATTTTTAAACCCCTGTAACAGTCTTTGAACACTGTATTTTTCCTGCTTCCATTTCTCTTTTAGTGATAGATTGGGACACTGGATGGTTATCTGCGAAGATTTGCTTCTAAGTGTATAAATGAGTAAATCAAAGGCAAAGTTCCTTCCTTTAACCTGTTTTAGCAAAAATGCCACCGTGAGCTGAGAGAAAGTATTTCATGGATCTGATTTAAACCCATTTCCGCAAATGGTATTTGTAGATTTGAGCAAACTCGACCATTCTACCTATGGTCACATAAGCATTAGAGCTGGAATAAGCAAGAGGACAGGAATATGAACTGGTGTATTGCAGCCTGAAGTTTAAAACAAGCATGGAAGTAATCAATCAGAGTTCCATTCTCAGTTGTTTTCAATACCATAAATATAAATTCACAATATCTCTAAAAATAGTGATAGCTGGATCAGAAACTGTGCAACCCGGGTTTGTGAAATGGTAGCCCTTTGATGCAGAACTGGGCTGAAATGTCTTCATCAGACTCTTTTATCATCTGCTCTTCTATCTCTGCTTTAACTGCTTTAACTTAATACTTTAACTTTATACTGCTTTAACTTTACCAGACTCCTTATAGTGCTCCCTGTCTTCTCATGGTGATAAGTAGGTTGTACATAACATCTCTGAAAATATGATTACTCAAATGCAATCAGTGATTATGAGTATAAAGCTTGTAAAAATGAAAAGGCTGTAGACTTGACCATGCTTTGGTCTATTTTTTGATGTGTGTAATGTTTTCTGAGTAGTACTCAGACCCCGTATTGTAAAATTATGGATATACCAGTTGCAATGAAAAAAAAGAGAAAATTAAATTTAAAAAGCCTTTCTCGTTCAGGCCACTGATATTTTTATCCTTTAAGTCTACTCTGTGTATTCTAACACAGGGATCTTTGACCCATTGATGCAGGAACATAAAACATCATATTTTCTTAAGCTGACTGCTTTCATGTGTTCCTCCTATTTATACTGTGTATCTTTGTTCGTCCTGGTAACCTAGGAATCACATTCAAATCCTCTTAGAGCTGACTCTTTTTCATATATATGAGCATCAGACATTTCTTCCACGCTGCCTAAGGATAATAGGGCTGAAGGTTACCTTTGACATGATTTCAAGGTCTGATTGCACATTGTGCCATAATAGTTTTCTGAAGCATGCTCTGTATTTTGCATATGGACTGCCTGGACAGTTATGTTCAAGGGGATGACTGGCTTCTAAAAAAAGAAAAATTAAAAATCAAGAGGGAAAGGGCAAATCTGGATGCCAAGAACAGAAAAAAATACTCAGATGCCAGGTAAAAGACAGATACAATCAAATTAGAACTAGATAATTATCCTGTTGAATTCAGGCTAGATTTGGTGATGAAGCTTAAGACAAAAGGACCCCTGATTCTTAGAGTAGTTATTAAGTACTTACATGTTTTTAAACTCATTGTTTTAACATCATACCCTTTTAGTTACTGTGCAGATTGCCTCCCGCTGCATTTTTTGTAACTAATTGTCTAGAGCTTCAATGCTTTTATATGGCAGAGGCCGAGCAGCAAGAATCACCGAGTGAATGCCGTAAGTGTACACTGAATGGAAGGCTTATCATCTGTGGCTATCACTAAGCTGGATGTGAACTTGCCTAGCAAAAGCCCTGGTGGTGTGATTGACAGGCTCATGTATTTAGCAAATAGTCTGATCTGGAAAATCTGACTTGAGCCAAGAGCAAAGAACTAATTAAAAAGACATAAATAATATTTACTTTCAAAACATCTTTGTTAAGGGAAGACATAAATACATAACACATTATGCATGCATCTATTTCCATCTGTATTCATCTGTCATGCCTGTACAAGTGTTCAATTATGTTTAAGAACTTTGCTTACTTTTCATATTCTAATTACAATGTGTTATAAATTGTAATTATCTTTTTCTTTAAATGAACTGTTTTGAAGTCCTCTGAAAATTTCCTAGATAAAGATACCCAAACTTCATTTGTGATAGTGGAAATCTAGGTTTAATGTAAGTAAGTTCTAGACTTTGCATGAATGTTGAAAATTGAAAAGGTGTAGAATTTTTATGTATAATTCTCAGAAGTGATATTTTGTTTTCTCAAGTGATTCTAATTCTCATCTACCCAATATTGGGCTCAAATTTCATTTATATCTCTGCCGATCTTCTGCCAAGAGGCAGGCATATAACTATTTACAAATGCCATGATCACGATTGTGGAATAGGTTGAAACAACATACATTTATTTCTCATGGAGAGAAAAAACTTATCAAAAACCTTGACAGAAATAGAAGAAAAACAATTACTTGTTTCTGAAAAACAGTATCTAGTGCAGTGGGAATCACGACATTCCCCATAGATACTAGCAAGCAACCTTTTTGATGAAAAACATTTCTATATAGCAGTCCTTGCATGGTGTGGAAAAGATCAGTGCACTAACATATTGTAATAATTCTAAAATGCATTCTTATTACACTCTGGGGTGTTTTTTTGTTTGTTTTTTCTTTTGTTATGGTTGATTGGTTGGTTGGTTGTTTTTTTCCATAAACTGCTTTCTCTCCTAATTTTTTTTTCCCTACTTAAATGTTAACACAAAGTTGAAGGATCAAATTCAGCAATTTGAGTTTTCCCATGTAAGATTGTCAATGAAGAAGTAGGGATTTCAGAGGTAGCTTTAGAAGGCAGAACTTTTTTATGGTCATGAACAAACAAACAAAAACCACAGCAGCCATGTCTATACCAAGCTCTGACTATTTGAAGTAGTGACTCCTTATGCATGAATAAGAACCCAAATACATTTGTTTGTTCATGAATGTCTTTGTGGTGAAATTAAAGTGAATTGTATCTGAATACCTTGAAGAAATGCCCTTTTCACAATCAATAGATAGTTAATTGATGTTTTGAATTGTCTTATTAAATTATCTAATGCTTATTGATCATTACTTACTTACTGGAGATTATGTCCTAAGATCTAATTGCAGCTTTCAAATAAAGCATGAAAGACTACACTAAATAATTACCAGTGAGAACACATGCTGTATAAACACAAAGGAAAAGTTTTTTATTTGAGTCCTCTTCAGTGCTCTGGATACCAACTGTGTTTATTAGTCATTTAGAACTTACTAACAAAAAGTGATATAACATACTTATTTCTTATAATTTTAATTCATTTCATTAGAAAAAAATAATTTATCCTTTTATCTTGCCCTGAAGAATGTACATGTTTGTGATTATGAGATTATGTGTTCACATAGATAACAACATGAGCTGATCTGCATACTACCCAAAAATGGGGAAGGACTACTTATATACTAGGTAAAACTAAGCACAGAGGAGTAATCTAACTGAATCTAAGGAGAACTATGGGTGTGAATGAAGTATGGCTGAGGCCTGAGGCTCTGGGTGAAGAACCTTTTCCTAATGTCCAACCTAAACCTTCCCTGGCACATCTTCCTACCACTCCTCGGGTTCCGTAATTGGTCACTAAAGAGAAGAGTTTAACACCTGCCCTTCCTCCTCCCCTTGGGAGGAAGGTATAGACCGTGATGAGGTCTCCTCTGAGTCTTGTCTTCTCCAGGCTGAACAAACCAAGTGACTGTAGCTGCTACTTATAAGGTTTCCTCAGCAAACCATTCACCAACTTTGTAGCCCTCTTCTGGACACTCTCTAGTAGTTTAATATGTTTTTAATACTGCTGCACCCAGAACTGCACACAGTGCTCCAGGTGAGGCCGCACCAGTGCAGAGCTGGACAATCACCTCCCTTGGCCAGCTGGCAATGCTGTGCTTGATGCACCCCACGACACTGTTGGGCTTCTTGGCTGCCAGGACACACTGTTGGCTCATGTTCAATTTGCCATTGTTGAGAACCCCCAGATCCCCTTCTACTGAGCTTTCCACCATCTCATTCCCTAGTCTGTATGTACAGCCAGGGTTGCCATGTCCCACGTGCAAAATCCAGCACTTCTATTGTTGGACTTCATGCTGTTACTGAGTAGTTGGTGAGCAGTGAGAGATACTGACATTTCTATATTTCTCTTGCAGCTACAGTGGGCACAAACCACAAGAAAAAGAGAATAGAGAAAACAGGGAGAATATACTGAGATGATTACAGAATAATATTGTAAGTTAGTAACTGAAAGGATGAAGCTTGATTACTGTGCAACAGCTCAACATGTCTTGGTAAACAGGACATTTCTGGAAAGAACATGTCTTTTTTGTGTTGTCTGAAATCACTGTCTGGTTTTACTTAATTTACTTCTTGTCTTCAGAAGACACAAAATTTTAATACCAAAGCATGAGAATGGGATGGAAAATAAATCCTCAAAGTCTTTTAATCCTAACAGATGATGTGGTCTTTTATAGTGTCATACATGATTCTCAAAATGATAAAATTCAAAACTTATTTTCCTAAGTGTTCTTATTTAGAAATACTTCTTTAGTTGAATGTCTAATGGTGCTAACTGTATCTACAAGCTTAGAACTACTGAGGTAGAATACTTTCTTTATGATTCAACAATATCACCTCTTGAGGACTTAGGAGGCCAAGTGGGATTGGGAGCTCAGCTCATTAAGTAGACTGAGAACATCTGCAATTTGGATATCTATATGTGATGTATCCTCTCTACATAGTAGAGGTAGGCAGAGTTAATATGATTAATTTTGGGCAATAAATTAGGAAGTAAATAAAGTCTTAGAAATGCCTCATTCTCTGAACTTACTGCAGAGAATATTTTGGTAACTCTGGTAGATATAAAAGTCTATATTTTTAGGTGAATCCTACCTTATATTTGCAAATAATATTCCACTGAGATATTGTGACATTCTTCCAAATAAAAGTTTTTTCCTTCTATTTCGCAATAAAAAGGTGTTATAGTATCAGGAAAATTTGAAGTCTTCTGTTGATGGTAGGAACTGTTCACAAAATGTTTTGCATAGTCTAATCTAGTGTCTAATTGCAAGAGTTGTGGTGTTTTGAAGTTACTTTCACTTTTTTTCATGCATGCTTCTTAATAATTGAAACTTTAATAATAATAGTGTACCACAAATTTGTTTATTCCTACACAAATTAATTCAAAAATATAATTATTTAAATTGCTCTAGTACTGTCAAATACATTCTATAAAACAGTTTGATGTTCTATTTTATGTATATTATTGTAATGAGACTTGTAAGAATAGATAGCTTACATGAAATCAGCAGTAAGTGGTGTGCATAACATCATAAAATTTGTAGTGAGAGAGATATGTGTTTACTCGTGGTTGTGAAAAAATGCTTAGAATGCTTTAGAACTAATGAAACTTCTAAAATAATGTGCTCTACACTCCTGCCACATGTCCAAATGTCTTCTTAGAGTAACTCTACCATCTTCACAGTACAAGAGAAAAAAAAAAGACAAACAAAAAAGTCCTTAAATTTTCTGCCTATCTTTTTGATTGGAGATGGTGATATAAAGATGACCTTTCACAATCAGGTAATAGCTTAAGGGGAAAAAAACCAAAACAAATCAACAACAACAACAAAAACCCAAACCAAAAAACAACACCAACCAACCAACCAAAACAAAACAAAACCAAAACCAAAACAACAACAAGAAAAATAACATTTGGAACGTGTCTGTCATTAATTCAAAACATCATCTCAGCTCTAATGAATTGTTTCCTGTAGGGCTTTAAAAATTAATAGGAATTAAAATAATCCATTTATTTAAAAAAAAAAAAAATACCATGACCCTTTCAATCGGAAGGGATTAAAAGCATTTAAAATTATATCAACTGACTTTTAAGAAGAATAAAGTTTTTACAGAAACTTATTAAGAAATTGATAATTACAGGAGATAAATCTGGTTATATTAAGAAAGTCTATTAAAAATAAAAAAAAAAAAAGAGAATATTTTTCATGTGCTAATTGGAAAACAAAAATAGTTACAAGCTTGCAAGCTACAGCTGTTGAGAGTAAAAAAATCCCACTTCCGGTACTGTCGCTTTCAAGTAAAGGCAAACAACAATTTGACTCAGCTTTCAAGTAATGGTAACAACTGTTTGCACTGTGTTTTCCTATGCTTACCAGTCTAGTAAGCACTAATTAAATGAGATTCCCAAGGATGTGGAATTTCATTATACAAATTATGCAATATTGTTAGCCAGCCTTCTCAACTTTGTATTCTTCCCTGAGATAACTGAAGGTACAATGTTAACAAGATGTGTAGACTTTGGAGAAAAAATTACATTATATGTGTGAAACGCCAAATACAAGTGCCGTAGTGATACACACACTGGTGTCACTTACAATGCAAGACATGTTGAATGAAAGGAATCCTGACACCATTCCCAGAGGGGACAATGTACACAATATGCAATGGAAACACTGCACCTCAGCTTAGAAACATGGGGAAGACCTGACGGTACTAACAACTTTGACAACAGAAGATGTAGCTCCAATGTATGGCATCTGGCCTTGAAGAAAAAAAATCTGTCTCCCTAGCTATTAAATGCAAAGAATAAAAATGATTTGTCAGAGTGGGGTGACTGAGTCACCATTTCCTTCACCACAACTAAATTCAGGACAGAACAGGACACAAATATGTGCATATACTGGGTTTTCATTATTTTTTCCCAAAGTTGGTGATTTACAATATTACATGCCAAATAAACATTACACCAGAGGAACAGAATATTGAAAAGTATTGTAAAACTTCATATACTTTGAAAACAAGAAATTGAAATGAGTTTTTTACATGACCCCACTAGGAGCTATGGCTCATTCACATAATGGTCTTGTAGACAGTGGTACTTGTGGCAATGAAACAAATGAATAAAAGAGCTCTTTATGTGGCAGAGGATAATATCTTCATTGTCATCAAAGGATATTGAAAAAATATCTAAGGGCAATATGAAAAATTAATAAAAGTACATAGATAAAACATCATTTTCCTATTTTGTCATGAATAGGTAGCAATTTCCAGTTTGTAACTGAGACATTACATGCATGACTTTTGGGTGACATTAGATATTCTAGTGTAAGCCACCTCAAAAATGTTTTTTTGTGTTATAAGTAGTTCAACTATTATATTCAATTGTTGTATAAGATGTTGGAGCAACTTGAGAAAGGCAAAAGGAACAGAGAGTCAAAGTGGAAAATTAACCATAGACTAAAAAGAAAAAGGAATATTTATTTCTCTATCCCATGACTTGTTCAACAACCTTCATTCTATATACAGCAGGTTATACTTGCTGCTGTTTTTTCATTCATATGATGAATAAATATACTCCCTAGAGAAACAAAGTCTTCTACCTTGTCACTTGCTTGGTCGTCATCACGTGAAGTTACTTTGACGACCTAAGTCCAGTTTTTAATTACTGAATTTACTAAAACTGATTTATCTTCTAATGGCCCAGTGATTTACTTGTGAAAATAACAACTTACAGTCATGAAAAGGAGACCTCATTTTGCCTTCCCTTTTGTTCTTCAAATGCAAGGCAATATTTCAAATAAATGAAAATAAAATCTATAGGATATAACAGTACTAAAATAATCTGAGATTTCTCTAAGAGACATGATTTTAGTTTCCACAGGAATTTTTGATTGGACAGGAGTTGGACTCAGTGATCCTTATGGGTCACTTCTAACTCAAGAAATTCTATCATAAGAAATGTCCTATACTGGTGTTAGCTTGGACTAGGGAAAATAATACATATTGTTTGCAAATATTTATACTCTTATCTCTCTGCAATCTCCTTATCACCTTGTTTTACCTACCTACAGTGGGCGCACGCAGCTGGCTTTCACACAGGATAAACAAAATCAGGAGATAGTCCTGCTGTGGGCTCAAGACCAGCATACATTGTGTAGGGCTACCTATGTTCTTCTCCCTAAGCAGTAGCTCAGCAGTAATCCTGGAGGGTCAGATCTTGAAGACTAAAAAATTTTTAATGAAAATTCTTTTAATTTCAGGCACAAGCCACTTTGAGTTGCTTTGGGAATTCTGGCTATGTGTTGTCTCTTTATATGTAACCACTGTTTATATAGCAGAATATCCAAAGAAATACATGCTATGTTTCTGTATGTAACTATTACTTGATAGGGGTACCTTCACAATATTGGTAGAGTGCACAGGGTTTACTATGTATGTTTTCAAGATAGTTTAGTTAGGCAGTTTTTGAAACTTTGATCTGTGTTTAAAAATAAAGATAAAAGGTTGTAAGGTGAAAGGTGTCATTTATCTTCTGAGGTGGATAATATAAAACTTTATAGTAATGTAATAAGGAAAGGGCAGCATGAAATAGTTATGAACTGTGTTTTCTACTTTTTCCTTTACATATTATCAGTGAAAATAGCCTAATGTTTCAAATTTCCCTTTGAAATTTATATTCAAATTAGAAAGGAAAGGAGGAGTCTGAAAGAAAAGAGAACAAAAATATGATACAACATCTTCATGTCTTGGCTGAGATTTTGTTTTAGTCAATGATGTATACAACTTTTTAAGCTGAATTATTTTACCATCTTTGAATCAATTTATATTTCACACAGAGTGAAACTTCTTTTACATGAACTAATTGCATTAAAAATATAAAAGCATTGAATAGTCTTTAATTCAGAAAAAGTAAAAAAACATTGTAACAGGCAACCTAGTGTTACCAGGAGAAGGGGGAGTTCAGGGCTCGATTCAAATAATGAAATTTAGATGTCTTCACTCTAGGTTTTTGAATACGAGTCAGGTTCAATCAGTGAAGTCAAGGGAGCCATTCAGCTCTCACAAAAGTAGGTGCCTATGTTTGACCAACCCACTGATAGACTCAATTCCACTGACCACATTGTTTAGAGCTCTATTCCTTACAATGGGAGAGAAGACACCTATCTTAGATGTTATCCTCAACCTTTACGCAACTGAATTTAGATTATTTTATATTAAACGGATAAAGTACCGAACATGTGAATACTTGATGGTATTACTGGAGTGCACAATGTCATATGGTTATTATTTGTATCCAGGGATAGAATACTGACCATTCTAAAGATAGCATCAACTTAAATAACTGATTTGGTCCTTGCAATAACAGAGTAAAATAAATAGAAAGAGAATGACTGTGTGGTAAAGAAACTTGGTGCCGAGCCTTTTTCTTACTCTCTGACCAGATCATTATTTTCCTGCCAAAATGTACAAATGCAGTCAAGACAGCAAAAATATTCAGCTATAATAAAGTTTCAGATAGGTTTCATAAACATTACAGATTGGCAGGATCTTCAATAATATTTGATTTCAGCATCATGTAGCACTAAGTTTCGAAAACTGTCAAAATTGACCTCTGCTGCTAGTAGTGAGGATGACGTTTCTATTTTGGTTTTGACCCTATGTGATTACTTTATTAGGAATAGTTTTGAGGCTTCTATTGATTGGTCTGTATAGAGTCCAAATTTTATTTATGAGAAAACATAGCAGTCATGTGAACAAATCTGTCTGTTTCGTAGCTCAAAAAAGATTCATGACTGGGTTTAAAGTACTATAATTCCTAGATAGAAATATAATGCAATGGATTAGACACCTGAGCTCCTTAGAATATTTTCTGTTTATTTCCTTCTCTGGCTCTAGTGAGTCTTCTCTGCTACCTCATGCCTCTTGAATTCCTGTTTGTTCAGCTTGTTGTCAGAAGGAAAACAAATTCTGTAGGAAGGATTTTGTCTAGAATACTCTTCGTCTTAATGTTTGGAACGCTCTTCTGGAGTGTAGGAAATGTTATTTCAGTTCCTGTATGGTTGAGCAGAACCAAGAATCAGAGAGAGAGGTACTGTCTTAATTTTGTGACATCCATCTCAGCTTCCATTGATACTATAAAGATGACTAATGAGATTCATCCAGTGGATTACAGAGGACAGATTAGAAGGATGGAATTTGGTCTGTTTTGTAGAGGAGCTGCTAAATTTTACATGACTTGTGCCAGAAAGACAATCTAGTTACATGACTGGCATTTTCTTGGAAATATCAGGAAAATACAGAAATCCAATCCTTATAATACAGTAAGTTTTTTATAATGTATATTTGTATTTATATCTACCTGGTTTTTGTTTGGTTGGTTTGGTTTTATTGTTGTTGTTTTGGTTAGTTTGGTTTTATTTTTTGTTGTTGGTTTTGTTTATGTTTGTTTGGTTTGTTTCAAAATATCATTTTTAACTCCACACATGTGAATATAGAGATCTCATTACGTTGTTTCACAATCCTGTGACTCAACTATTGCCACCATGCTCTACCCGAATTGACCCCTACACATTAGCTTTTGTACTGCATTACGTTGGCACCAGTATGATGGGTTTACCTTTGGATTTTGTCTTATGATATAGCAAAAATAGTGAGAGAGAGCAGAGAGAGCAACCTTTTCTGCCAATGTAAAATAAAACAACTACACTCATGTAGCTGAAGTGTTGCCTATTTATATCTTTTTGGCCAAAATTTTAGCCATTTGTATCAGAATATTTATTCAGGAATGCAAGGTTTTTTCCTCTTTTACTTTATCAGAATGCTGAAAGAAAGCCCCAATATACTTAGTAATTACACTAGTCACTAATTTACCTACACAGAATGTTGGTCTGATCCCTTGGATCCATGAAGAATACCTGCTGACAATACTCAGCAAAATGATGTTTCCTAATAGAGGTATTTCCCATGAGAATAGTTTCACACTGCTGCTATTCCTCATTATATACAGTCAGCTACTATATTGCAACCATGTTTCACATAAAAGGAAAGGTTGTGTGTTTCTCCTCCTCAGAGACAGCACTGTATGTCAACAAAGTCTTTATGCCTTCTATAAATTCTTTATGAACATGTGAACAATTGCTAAGGATTTCTATTTTATTAAAAAAAAAAACTAGGAATTTTCTTATATAAAATACTATGTAATATATCTGTTGAAATAAGTCAGTGCTTGGACTTCAAACTCCCCTTAAAGTGGATGTATATTCAGTTGTAGAGAAAATGTTTGTTCTTCCTAAAAATAAAGGCATTAAGTGCTATGAAGAAGAAAGGTTCAATTTACACCTCACTTTCACACTTGTGTTCCATTTTTATTGCACAATATTGTTGAACTTTCAGGGGTGGCTTCAGAGTTTGACTCATGAGTATTTATTATTCTGCTCAGCTTTTGGACAACGTACCTACACACAACAGTTTTGAATATTTTACTTCTGTGATTAATTGAGGAGAAGAAATGACACAATATGAAAATTAACTATTTCGATCTAAAGGACTTCCTGCTCTGTGACACGAAAAGAATTACAGGATTAGAGTTACATCTAAACTGATACTTCATTTTATTTATTTATTTATGTATTTGTCTCACTTCTCAAAGATTTCACGTAAACAGATCTTCTTTTGAGTGTTCTACTGCATGAAATGCCTTCTTAATGTTATAAAAATATTCTGAGTGTCTAAGTCAAATAATTTGTGTGCATTTTGTATTAACATTGTGGATGAATTCCTGATCTAACAGTAAACAGTGAAAGAATGTTTTCCTCAAATACATCAAACTTGCTTAGAATCTGTTGGAGTTTGCTATTGCTACTACTACTAATACTATTTGCATTGTTCATCATGCAATATTTTGATGCTAGGTACACAGATTTCCATTGATAAACTGCAAAAATTGAGCCTGGTTTCTTAGGGGTGCAAGATACACACGATACATTCTAGCTATAGGCAGGAATACATACTGCTGTTTCTCACGTACACTAAACATCGCAAAGCTCTGCCCTTGTTGTAAATGCCATGTTTATTTATTTTTTTATAAAATTTGCAAGGGAAATTCTGTCCTTTATTTTTCCTTATAAACTGGATGAAATTTTCTGTATGTATTTATTTCCCTAATAAACCTGTGAGAGATTCATCATTTAAATTATTTATTTTCCTAAGACAAAACCTGCTATTTTCTTGTTCTGCTTCGTGTTTGTAGCCTTCTGTATAAGCCTGTGACCCACAATATTCTTAGGGATCACTGTTGATATCATGTTTCTTAGCTATTACAAAATTGATTTAGGAATCTTTTGAAAAAATGGAGGGAGACTGATTTTTCCCTCTTCAACTTTTGGTTGGCGGGTTTTTTGTAATCCTACTATGTAGGCTGAATATATGCTATGAAATATGAATAATCTTTGCTGATGCCAGAGGAGATATTTTTGCTCTCTTTAGGCAGCATTTGCCCTTAGGATTGAACATGTTCTTTTCATTTGGGACTCACAAGAATGATAACTGTCCCTGTTAAAGAATCAACAGGCACAGAGCAGTAGGCAGCCTCCTATAATCTTCTTTTATACAAGCAGTCACAGGCTAATGAAAGGAGGAGAAGAGGCTCATAGAGAATATCATGGTGGGAGAAGTAATGGATGATAATTTATTTGAAGATAAGATATTCTTAGGAGGATAATCTGATGGAAATAAATAGGAAATAGGCAGAGAGGAGGGATGGTAAGCTGAGGTGAACATGTAAAGAAAGGACAGCTAAGAAAAATGAAAATGGGGTAGAAGTTTTAGAAAAATGTAGACAAAGAAATCTTTAAAAACCACTAATTGTTTACATGCCCAAATTTGGCTTCTACATAGCTGCTTCTAGTCACCTGATTTCTTTGTTGACTTGTCTTTGCTGATTTCTACCAAGCATAGGACTGAGGAAAAATGTGCCATTTAATGTCATTACATCCATGAAGATCTTCCTCTAGTAACTTGCATCCAAAGAATGTAAAACAGGAGGGAAGACTCTAGGCAGTGCAGCCTTTGGTTTGGTTGCTTGTGCTCCTAGAATTTTCAGATAGTTCTTGTCTGCAGTCTTTTTCTGTCTGCTTTGCCTTATTTGTTGACCTACTCAATGGTTATCGTTCCTAAATAGCAAAAGAATGTAATGGAATAAAGTAACATGAAAAGATGAGTCAGGTCTTGAATGCTACCAAAACAAAGAAAAAAGTTATTTTCCATTTTGATTCAAATGGTTTATCAATTTATTTTCAATGTCATAATAAATCTTTGCTATTTAGTTGTTTCCAAAAGATTGCTTGCAGTAAAACTGACTAAGTGCAGCTTGCACATAACAGTTCTTGAAAAAGTAACAAAGGACAAAGAGGTACTGTTTTGAAAACACGCTGAAAAAAGAACCCACCAAGAGGTAAAGAAAGATAAATCAGATGACAAAGATGACAAAGGGAAAGAAACAATTTGCTTATCTGTGCTTACAACAGTAAGAGCTGTACTTTTTTCACTTATGAATGATTTAATCACATTTAAGTTTTTCTCATTGTGTAATTTTTCTTCTCTGTTGAAAAGATACTCTTTATTTCCTTGTAGACTTACAAGTAATTCATTTTTGACAAGTCCACAGTAAAAGAGGTTAAAAGACTTAGCTATTTCTCTTATTTGAAAACATTTATTCAGACATTCATAAATTCTATACTGCACAGAACTAAAGCTGAAAGGAAAGCCATAAGGAAAGTACATATTGTTTTATGCAACGAAGTATGTAAAAGTTGGATCTCAAGAACTGATAGAACTGATTTTCTGACCAAAATCTCTCTCACTAACAAGTCTGATGATACTATTTTCTTATTCACTTATAATTCAATTGTTACCTGTATGAAGGTTGGTTCCTAGAAAGAATACAAATAAGACAAATAGGTTATATCAAAATGAACATGTTACTTAGTCTAATCTCTTCTTATAGCAAAATGGTCTCATTCTGTCAAGTGAGGTCTTTCATAACCTACCATCAAAGAGCATACTGAATTTTAGCCTTGACTGATTACACATCTTTTAATTCATCCTTTCCTGCCAGAACACTGTGTTGAGAGAACTGATTTGATCTCTTACTGTTCTTACCTCTGTTGAAAAAAATGATGTTCCTTTTTATGGAAATAATAAAAATAGAAATGTTGTCATCATTTGTAATAAGCAATTTTTTTTTTTTTTAATTGTAAGTTAACATTTTCCTTCAGTGTTTGGGTTTCAGCCACTGATGAAACTTAACACATCCATTGACGAGGCTTAAGTGTCAGGACTGATTTACCAAAGCAGGTTTTCATGATGTTTCTGGAAATTTGGAAAAGTTATTGAGCAACAGGAGACAAAGCCTATAGTTTATAGGACACTTTTAATAGTCTCCTGTGGAAAGAATGTTTTAGAAAGGTGATGTAAGAATAAAACAATATCTCTTCCACCGCATTTTACATGTATTTAATAATTGAAATAGCCTAGGCTTGCATAACAGCTTCACTGTGAATGCCACAATACTGAGATGTATCAGAGGGTATTGGTATTGCTTTCTTTTCTGTGAAATAGTAAGTGAAATATAGAAATAGACTGACCATGAGTCCTTATGAAGAATTAGGTAGCAAATAAATTAGGAACTGACATAAGCATTTTTACCAAAGAAAGTTGAGCAAGAACAAAATGACTTCTGAGCTTAAAGACCAACAATAGTGGAAAGAGACTAGACATCCAAATACGTTATTATTGTTAAGCATATATATTATTCTTCTGTAGTGTCAGTTTAGACTTGAACTAGAAATGTGGCTGATAATGATCTGTGTACATAGTATAAATATTGGCCTAGCCTTGAGCATAGCAGATTTATTGGCAATACCACAAAATTTTATTTTTCTAGAAGTAAAATTTATTTCCAGGTTTAAAAGGTATGAACTGTTTTTTGACAAGTTTATATTCCCAACTTTATAAATGAGACAGCTTGTGTTGATTTGAGAAAAGTAAATTTAAAGTGAAGGAAAAAAATCTCACAACTGGGAAGAAATATCCACAGAGGGAGCTATTTTGAAAGAGATACTGCATAAGTAGTAACCAGTTGATCTTTGTGTAGGGATACTTGGGTTCTTGTTTCTTAGCTATTTAGATGATACAAGGAACCTCAGTTGTTCTCAATGTTTGGTTTTGTTTTGTTTTGTTTTTTTCCTTGGGCTTGCATTTGTTCTTTTCTCCTTTTTCCAGACATCACAGGGACACTGGAATTCCTGGCTACACAGTCATGGTGATAACAATGTATCTTTTCATTTTGTAGCACTGATTATACGGCATGCCACTGACTTTGCTTGGGTGGTAGGACAAGAATATGAAAGGGTACATCTTTCAAACCGTATTTATATCAGTTACAAATGCCAATTATTTGGCTGTAGTGTCCAGTGCAGGATTATGTGAGAGCTCTGAAGAGCCTGTGCAAAACCTGTTGTATAAATTCTGTATGTATAACTGTGTAGAAGCTCATACAGCATTTGTCTGTATGTATCTGTGGTATAATTTTGCATAAAATAAGTGACTATATTTTACTTAACCATACATTTCAGAAATTCTGAGAGTCTGATAGTAATCTCTTACTATTAACTACAGCCCAGAATCACTAAAACAAAGTCTCATGACAATTAACCTACATAAAAAATGGGCAGAGCTTCCATTAGGCAGTTTCCATTGACTGACTAATCAAAGTATCTAGATGAAAAGATCAGCAAGGTCCTTAACCATCCTAACCTAAAGTTAGATGAAGACAATTTCCAGTCTCAACAGATTCCTTGACGTCTCTAGGTTTGCTAAGCTTCTTTAATACCTTAATACCATCAACTGAGTGTAGGTAGACTAGCCATTTTCATCACTACCTAAGTGAGTATTTTGCAGCCCACTGTAGAGAAGAAAATTCAGCTCTGTATTCTCTTTGCTCTCTGCTGTGTATGTGTTCAGACTGTATGCATAAGAAAAGTCTCATGAGCAGAGCAGGATGAGAAAAATCTGAAAGAAAGACAACAGTCTAAGACATAAAAATTCCAGTTTGATTTTCATATGCTATGTTAAAAAATATTTAAATTAAAAGAAAAAAATACTTCCCCAAATGACTGAGAACACATCAAAAATGTACTGAAAGTTTGAACTAAGCCATGTTTTTCAGTATTCAAGGCAAAAAAAAATGGCTTTTCTACTGCTAATGGGGCTTCAGACTGACACTGACATTTTAATGTATAAAGTTTAGCTTTTTTCACTCCTGTGGCTTCTGTTGATGGCTGAACAGACATTTAACATATATAATGCTCTAGATAATGCCAGAGAACAGAGTCTGTTAAAGCTCTAACTTCATATTTTCAAAGAATACTGTTCTGCCAATTCTATGGTAACTCTTTATAGATAGATAAATCTCGTAGTCCCTGCACATAGTTCAGATTATTAGTACTTATGGTCCTTAATATCTTTATTCAGAGTTTTAAAGACTCTTTTATTGATTTTAAGAAATTTTACCCTGAATGAAAATTGCAGCATCTGTTATTATGGCTTTTTATTCAAATCTTCTTGAGTCAATGGGTATCTTCCTATGGACTTGCCAGGATTTAGGATTTATGCTGTTGAAAATGAAGGGTGCCCTTCCAGTTAAGCTTGAGAGAATGAGGCTCACTTACAAAGATTTGCAGGCTTCATGTCTGATCTTGGATTTATTCTCAAAAGAATATAAGCACCCAACATTCTGTTTTGTTCTGTTACAATATTCTGTCTCATTGACCATTCTGAAAGAGGGATGATTATGCTTTCACCAATTGTTCAAATTATCTCTTTGAAGCCTAGGGATGCAATTTAAAGCATGTAAGTACTGAATATCAATGGCTAACTGATATTTTCAAAATCTGTATTGAGATACTACCTAATCCTTTAAGAAGTAAGATCTCTTTAAGTTCTCAATCAAGTTAATCACAGAAAGGGTTTCCTATGTCTTCTTCGTCATATTCAGAAACTTTTTCTCCTTTTTTTCCCCTTTCATTCCTTTTTCTCAACTCAAGACAGGATTGTGGCATAAAATATTATTTGACATCATTAATTTAGTCTGCTTATTGTAAAATGTATGATTATTGAAATAACAAGCCCTTTTTTTAATAACAACTATGAAGCTAACTTCATGCTGACCATATAATAGTAAATAAATATTTTTAAAATAGCTGTGGTCTGATTCTCATCTCTATCACAATGCATTATAGTGTCAGAACTAGCAAAACATTGTTTTGAACGATGAGTAAAGCACACAAACATAGATATGGAACCTGTTTTGAATGTGAAGAGATTTAAACATGAGTTGTAATTATTCAAAGCCCTCAGGTATACATAAACACATAAACTGCAGTATTTCAATCTGTTGTAAATGCTACCATTTTAAAGCAATAACATGAAATTCTTGAGGTGATGATCATAAATCCATCTGTATCTGATCACATGCTAGGAAGATCCATAACAGATCTTCATGAGTGCCTAGCTTAACCGTATACCAGAAATCAACTTATGTTTTGGGCTGTTATGCCATTCATTTTCTGAATGACTTATTTCACTGGAAGAAGCAAAAATTTTTGTATGCTATCAGAATATGAAGACAAAATGCAAAGGTGTAGATGAGGTGAGCGGGAAAGAAAAAAAAAGCAGAATTTAATATACCATGAATATTTCTTCTTAGCTTGTTTCCTGATTTTCAAATAGCCATTTTTATCCTGTTGGAAAGTTCTGGTCTGTCAAAAGCAAATGTTTTCACTAAAATCCATTTATTTACAATACAGTTCACTAGCAGATCAAGAGTCTTTGAGAGGGACTCACTCAACAGTGTGGCTAAAACATTCATACCAAGGTATAATTTTTTCTAGGGGACAGAAGAAGGGGTAAGATTACATAAGGGAGCCAGTTTGAAATCCCTGATAAGAGTAATTGGGAGAAGATAGATAAACTTGGGACTATCCTTTTCCAGATGAACACCCCTGTCAGTCCTAATATAAAAAGACATGAGGGAAATCCTGTGTGCATGGACTAAATTGTATTCAAAAGTGTCTAGGGAAGCATTGGAACACCAATGGTCATTCTAGCATGAAGTGAAAACGGTTTGTCCATTTATTGTATGGTTTCCTTAACAGAAGTAGGCAGCACTGTTTACATTGAAGTTTATGAGGACAGAGGGACAGGACTCTCCCTGATATTTTTTCTTACTTTGTCACTGCTGACAATTGGAAAAGTATATATTTTTCAATTATCATCTAGTTCTTACTAATCACCAGGCTTTCATAAAATAGAATCATATAATTGTTTTGGTTGAAAAAGACGTTTAAGATCATGGACTTCAACTGTCAACCTAGCACTGTCAAGTCCACCTCTAAACCACGTCCCTAACACCACATCTACAGATCTTTTAAACACCTCTAGGGATGGTGAGTCAACCACTTCCCTGGGCAGCTTTTTCCAATGCTTGACAACCAGTTCAGTGAAGAAGTTTTTCCCACTATCCAATCTAAACCTCCCCTAGTGCAACTTGAGGCCATTTTCTCTTGTCCAGTCACTTGCTACTTGGGGAAAGAGACTGACTCTGAAGAGCCTTCCTAACCTCAAGTAGATCAAAATTCCCACCCAATTTGGTGTCATCTGCAAACTTACTAAGGGTGTGCTGAATTCCCTTGTCCAAATCACTGATAAAGAGATTAAACAGAACTGGCCCCAATAATGGGCCCTGGGGAACACCACCTGTGACCAACTGCCAAGTGAATTTGACTCCATTCACTGCAATGCTTTGGACCCGACGCTCCAGCCAGTTCTTTATCCATCGAAAAGTACACCGATCCAGGCCATGAGCAGCCATTATTCATGGGAATAACTAGGAGGAAAGAGAGATCTCAAAAAGGACACATGAAACGCCACTAAAAGCTGTCCAGTTCTTATTGCCTTAAAGCTCAGTATGTTGTATTCCACCTATTCTTTCTTTCTCCATTGTTTTGAAAACAGCGACAGGAACTAAAATGAAATCGTAATACTTAAAATTACTAATTATGTGTACTAGGGAAAGTTATGTTTTACCAGTGCTGTTGGTAAGAGGAAGTTCTTACAGGCTCTTCCCTGTGTCCATGACTCTTTAGATATGAAATGTTAATAATTTATTGCTGTTTCACGTTCATATGTAGTAGCTTTGTGATTTTTTTTTCCTTGGAATTCTGAGGGGTATAGTCTTTATCTGTAATGGGACCTGTACAAATCCCTCAATGTATTGTAATAATATTTCTGCATTATTTATTTATACTATTATTTCTCTGTCTCAGAGTTCTCTTCCAAATTGTTGCTTTTATATTAACCTTTCCCATTGACTCTCCTCAGTCTAGGCCTGAGCATGGCTGCTTCCTTCATGTTATTGCAATTTAATGATATCACAAATATTTTATATGAAATGTAAAATACATTTTATATAAGGGATAATACTATATATGTATCTCACTGTATATGGTGTCATTATGATTCCAATATTTCTTTGGAATTTTTGTCTAATATGAACATATTCTTTTTCATTCTTCAGTTCCTATGATCTCATGTACCTGTGAAAATGTTTATACTGGCAAACTTTACTGAGGAAGGGATATTGTTCTGTGGTACTTCTCATGAGGTCTCATAGGTTTGGTTACTGCTGGAGGAGCCATACTATTTAACTCTGCCTTTTGGCTTGACAAACAGGCTGCCGTTGGAATAGTTGTTCCTGTAATATGGATGTGGTTGCAACTGGAGAAAACAGTTTAGTATACTTTAGTTTTAGACTAATCAGGGTAATAAGTAATCGAAATATCTCTTCTCCATTCAAAACTGCATCGCAGTCTGATGTTTTTAGATAAAGCCTAGTTTCCTGACAGATGGTAAACATTAAATTTACAGGTACTGGATTTTGCATTTGGGAAACGGTTCCTACAAGGCTTGCAGTCTGATTTTGCAAACAATTAAGGCTGTGAGTGGGTCCATTGATTTCAGCAGACCTAAGTATGTGTGCAAAGCTATCCTTGTCCATACATATTTGTACAATTGAGATTTAAGCAAGTTCTCTGCCTCTAAATAAATAAATAAATAAATAAATAAATAATCAATCATTAAAACCCGACAGAACAAACAAACAAACAAAAAGCCAAAGCAAAGCCACATTATCATAGCTGTGTTAAGATCAAAAGGTTCCGGTAGTTCTTCGTTTTAGCATTTTATTTTTCTTCACGCAGGAGGCCTATTAAATCTTTGGTTTGGTTTTGGCTCTGTTTTAACTTAATCCCTTTGCATTCTCATAGGTATGTTCTTTTTACAAACCTTGTGAGGGATTTAATAATTAGGCAAGTGCATGTAAGTTCCACTATGAACTGTTCAACTTAAAAGATGCAATAGGTGAGTCTGTGCTGTTGTCTTAGTATTAAATAACCAGGTACTGAAAATGCTGGTCACAAATTCATTCTTTTATCTTGCTTGTTCATTCCATGACATTTCTCCACATCCCTTGGTTTCTTGTAAAAGATTAGTTAAAATCCAGTTTAAGATGCAGAACTGAACCATATGTTTAGTGATTTACACATGCGGTCTCACCAGTTACTGTCTTAATAATTGTGTCTTATAATGTAATGACTTTTTTTATTATTTCACTTCTCTTTCTCAAATAATCTTTTAGAAAAGGGCTAATTTGTGTGTAAAATCTATTTTTGTTGTTGTTGTTTACTTCAGTGACAGGAAGAATATATAGATGTGAATATTCATGGCATAGTGACAATGTAATTATATTGTTTTATATTCATGGATAGTAGTAAGATAGAATGTGTTACATTGTTTCTATTATAAAAAAATATTACTTTTGAGGGAATATGGTCTTCTCTAACAGCAATCAATTCAAACTCTGATTTCCCCTCCTGAAATATGTTGCAAACTTAGTCTATGATTTTTTCTCTTGGTTTCCCAGAACATTGATTCATTTGATATAAAAATCGACTCATCATTACAAAAAAAAAAAAATCCTCAGTTACCATTTTAATAAGTAACACAGAATCCATATAAAAAATGCCAGGAAAACTAGGTTAGCTGTAGCATGCATTCAGAGGAAATCATATGCAAATCTAATATGCCCTTGTTATGAAACTTAACACTTTTTGTTTTGAATGCAAATACCAGTTTGTGTTGCTGTGATGAAAAGGCAACATCTCTCAGAGATTCTAAGAGAAGCACAATTCTGACAGAACTGTTGATTTAATACTATGATGGAAACCTCTGAGCCGCTATCCTAAATGAACTGTACAGGACAACATGAAAGGACAAATTGCTCCCTGATTGTTGTACAGGTGACCAAAAGTTACCACATGAAAACCACTCTTGTCACAGAGTAACAGCAATATACATTCACAGCATTGTGATCACTTGCACGATAAGGACATCAAATTCAGGAAGCTGAACTGAACACATCTCAGTCCCTGGTCTCCAGTATAATTAACAGTGTTAGGGAAGAAAAATTTGGTCAAGAAAAAACCTAGCTATGAAATTGTCATGGTCCATTCGGTGATGGACTTGTGATGATTCTTTTACCTTGATCTCAAAGCGCAAAATTAAGGCAACCAAAATGCCAAGAGGTTATAATTCAATCAAACAGTGTTACTTTATTATTTTGCCCATAAAGAAGCATCCAATAGTGAGAGAAAGTAAGAAAAAGGAAAAGGGAAGAGAAACAGGGAAAGAAAAAGAAAAAAGTGGGAATGAAGATTGCTTTACCACCAGACGAGTTCCAGAGTCATCCCTCTGGTCTGTGGTTCCATAGAGTCCTGCTGGTCCTCCATCATGGATCAGGATCCTCTAGTGGGGAGATCTCAACAGTGTCCATTCAGGAGTCATCTCTCACGCTTCTTCACCCCCCCTCACTCCCATTGTTTGAGGCCAGTCTCTGCCTTGGTTTTGCAACCCAGGCTTAAACTGCCCAGACTCGAAAGATCCATGTTTCTTTTGCCAGCACTTACATGGCCTGCATTCTCTCTGGTCCATTGGGTGGCCTCAGGACCCTTGGTGAGCTTCTGGGCATGTTCTTTTTTGTTGGCCAGTGTTTGAGGAAGCAGGTGTGGGACAGGTGTGACTGAGGTTGCAGGTGAGAACACATCTTCTGGACAGCAGCTACTGTCCCTGGGTCGAAGAGACCCTCATAACAATCCCTCTTAGGAGCCGGGGGCTGGTTTGGCTGAAGCAGCAGGCGAAGTCCATACAGCAACCATTCTAACCAGCAACCCCCCTGAACTGGAGAAACTAGTGCAACACAATGCTTTTCCTCGGGCCTCTCTCCAAGTCATTGTCCATGCGTTCTTTTTGTCAGGGCCTCAGTTTTCTCAGTTCCTGATGGTGATGGTCAGGCCAATACTGCTCCATCTTGAGACTGACTCTTACAGAAATAAAATAAAATAACTGCATATTAATAGAAAAACTGCATGGAAATAAGAACTGTTCATTCCTTGTGAGAAAAGGAGCTTCCACCAATCTATAAAATTGAAATACTTAATCAAAGGTTCAAATCTGATGAGTGACTTCTTATTCTAGGACTTCGCTTAGCATCACCAGTGTAATGCTAACTCTGTAAGGACACTGTATTCCCCAGTAACTACTACCTGCAAGTTCATATCTAGCTATACAGAATCACAGAATCAAAGAGTGGTTGGGGTTGGAAAGGAGATCATCTAGTTGTCGAGGTTTTGATTGTGGGATGACAATAAAACCGTGGCAGAAGTATTGTTAACCTCCTCCTCCCCACCACCTTCCCCTTTCAGCCCCTCCCTCTCCCCCCTTCCCACTAAGAACAGGTGATCAGGAGGGAAAGGACAGAGAGAAGAGAGTTGGAAAAATTAAAAAATGTTTTACTAATGCTACTAATAAGAATAGAGAAAATAATACAAAAATATACAAAACCAATCTTGAAAGTCCCAGCAACCGCAGAGCCGGCACCCAAAGTCCTGAATTGGACTCTGCAGCCAACTGGAGCTGGATTCAGTCTCTCACTAGGCCTCAGTTCGCAGGGACAGCTAGCAAGGTCCTCTCCTAATGTCAGCCATGAGGAAAACGGATGAAATCCTTGTGATCTCCCATTTTTATAGGAAGTATTCACATGAATGGGATGTTATACTCAGTTGGTCAGTTTCTTGATCCCCAATTTCTCAATCCCCAGTTTCTCATCCAACACACCTGCCAAAGCAGGTTCATCTAGAGCAAATTGCAGAGGGTTGTGTCCAGTTGGGTTTTGAATGTCCCCAGAAAAGGAGACTCCACAGCCTTTCTGGGCAGTCTGTTCCAGTGCTCTAGCACCCTCAGAGTAAAGTTTCTCCTTGTATTCAGATGGAACTTCCTATGTTTCAGTCTGTGATACCATTCAGTTGTACATAGGAGCTTATGTCTCATTTTTAATGGATATGCAGAGATTTAAAATGAGTCATCCATTGGTCCTAGATATAAACTTCAGTTCCCTTCTTTATCGGCAGACTGGAAGATAATCTGGGTCCATTGAAATTGTGACAATATAGCCCCACAGCATCTTCAAAGTTGCATTTCAGTAGCCAAAGGTGTATTTGATGAAATAAAATAATTCCTCACTTAAATTTTAAGCTACTAAATATACTTTTTAGTGGTGTTGCGTCAACATCATGTACTAATCATTAGATTAAAGTGTTGTTGTTACTTGCTCTTAAAAAAAATAAAAATGCATGATTTACATCTCATTTGAATGTGTCCCACTTTAGCTTTTAGTATTTTTGTTGCTTTTATGACTATTTTTTGCTAAATAAGTGAATTTTTGTGATCAGAAGGCTATTTTTACATTGTGATAAAGTCATGTCTCAATTTTCTTTTCACAAAACCTCAGCAGACTTGCACTCCAATTCTAAAACAGGAGTGTCAAACTCATTTTCATTTTTAAATGTAACTACTCCTACATTTATACAGTCCTAAAATGACATTCGGCCTTTTGAAGGTAACCACAAGGCTGATGTCGCCCTCAGTGAAAATGGGCTTGACACCCCTGGTCTCAAGAATAGGGTTACTTTTATTAAATGTGTATGCCTAAAACATAGTAGATATTTATTATCATTGATTTTAAAGGGACTCCTAGAGGACTAATTCAGCTCTCTACACCGGCAACATTTGAAAATTGAAGAGATGAATCCAATTGTTTTTTTCTCTGTCATTTTCCTGAGTTGCTACATTTTTTGCTTATCCCTCATTCACACTCATAATCTTTTAAAATAGAAAACCTCAGGATAGATTGCAGTGTTCTTAGTAAGGATGAAGTCATCCCCTTTTTCTTACAAACTGCTTCCTCTTTCTGTATCCAAAGATAACATCACTCTATCACACTGGAGTCTTCAGTTGCACTAAAAAAAAAAAAAAAAAAAAACCACAAAAAAAAAAACAACAAACAAAAAACAACCAAAACCCAAAACAGACCCCTGGGGCATTTTCAGTCATTGATTTGTAGGGTACTACCCATTGCTTCTCTCACAGTAACATACATTCTAAAGCTATGGTTTCCATTCCTTGTTCCAGTATAAATCTGTGTTTTGCTTTAGATAAAGAGTTTTTGTTTGAAGAAAGAAGAACAGAATACTAAGTGGATTTGTATCATGCTGCCCGGGTATTTTATCCTCATTGGATCAGTCATCTGTTAAATTTATTATCAGCGTTTTTCTATTTACTTTTAGATCATTGATGAAAACATTTGCTTTACAACATGCTGAGTTTAGGGCTGGGAGCCACGTACTTCTTTATTCTATTATTAATTTTAAAAGTGGTTTTCTCTGTGTCTTGGGCTTTCAGTTTCTCTGTTCCAGTTTCTTCAATTGTTAAATGAGGATAATTCTACACTCTAACACTCAAGGACATGGTGCCAGTAAAGTACAATGACCTGGCACAGGAGAAAAAAAAAAAAAAGCCATTGGAAAGAGAGAGGAGGTGAAGAGAAGTCAGGAAGAAGGGAGTGAGATAAAATGAATCCTACCACAGAAATTAAGATGTAGGCCTATACCAAATAGAGGGTAGTTATGGCGTGACTGAAGAACATTTATACAGGCTCATACATCTCTCCTATAGCCACCTTTTCTACCAGTCCATTTTTCAGAATAGCAAAGCAGTGACGACTCATACACTTACTGTACTTATTGCAATGTCAATTATCTGGGCGATACTAGAACAAACAGTGACACAGTCTTGTAGTAATAAGTTCCTTGGTATTAAACTGTCAGAAGAGGTATATATATATATGTATTTTATTTTTTTTTCACCAAAATTTACACCATTTATTTAACCCGAATTGAAAAGAGTATTAGGTTCTTCAAAGTTTAATGCAAACAGGATTTTTTTAAAATTCAAGTTATGAAGTGAGGGTGTTGGGAACCTGGAACCACAAGAGAACTTGAAACCTGACACTTTCAGATTTTCAGCTCTATGTATAGCTGAAAATTTCTGACAAATGACATGGTTATGACCTAAAGCTTAAGACCCCAGAAACAATAGATGTGGTGCACTAACAAGGAACTAAAAATTCTGAAACCAGCCTATGAAAATTAAAATTCTTATATCCATCTGTCTTCTTATTATGTGTTTTTAGATTTATGCTTTTTTTTTTTTTCCTTTTAATGTATGTGTGTGTGTATGCTAAATATTTTAGATCAAACAAACTTATTAAAAATACTCTGAGCTTCTGTTTGGGAGGTTAGGTATTTTCTTATTCTGATTTTCATTCTCAGGCACAGTATTAGACAATACGGATAAATATATCCATGCACTGATGTTACATGCCTGCAGCTCTTTCAAAGGAGGGTACTAATGTGATGAAAAATCTTGGATAAAAACAGGAAAAAAAAAAAGAAAAAAACATGAATGGGCTTGATGACCTACTTACAAAAATATTTGGGGACCTGCCATGAAATAGTCAGGGAATGAAAAGAGCACCATAAAAATTCTGCATCCTATTGGGAGTTCTGATATCTCAGTAAGAATATTGGTACAAAGATTTGTTGTCACAAACTGACAAATAGTTCTTGTGAGTCATTGCTTTGATCTCAAAGTAGAATGGAAACAAAATTCTCCTTTTACATAATGTAACGAATTCAGCAAATGATGACAACAACTCACCAGTTCACATAAAAGAACACTCACTATATTCAGGCTGCTTTAAAAGTTCCACTAATTGTTAGGCAAATACCAATTACCACTAGCTGTTTTACCACTATTCAAGTATTCCGTACACATTTGAAATGCAAAAGAAAGCACTCTTTATCTTACAGATAAAAAGCACTCAACAAGTACTTTTTGTATATCTATATCTGTATACGTGTGTATATATATATCCTACAGTAAGCAGTGTTAGAAATTATTTCTGGAGAGATTATTTTATTTGTTCGTAGTGATGTCAAGATGTTTATTTGACAGCCCTGCCTTTGAGTTACTTGTACGTGATTAGATGCTCAACTCAGACACTATCTCCACGGACCTTTCAGTTGCCTGACTCCACAGTTAGGATCTATTCTACAAAAATAAACTGTTTAAGTCAGCAGTGGAATCAATGAAGACAGCAGCTCTAAAGACCTTAGGAAAAACTGGCTTTTTCTAAAATAGGTTTCTGCTAAGTTAAGACAAAGTAACCATCCTATAGAAAGGAGACACCACCAGGAGCCTTCCCCTTAGGCACCAGTTTGACTTACAGGCAGTGTATAGAAAGAGCTATTTCTCATCTTACTCTGAAAGTATTCACCCAACATGTGGAAAACCTAGTTCATAGACTTACTCTGCCCCAAAGGAAATATTGCAAGTGGCAATAGATTCTAGTCTTTCTGCTAAACTGGGTAGCTAATCAGAAAAGCTAGAAAAGTCATGGGGCCATAAGACAAAGAGGCAAAAGGAAGCTATGTACATGAATGATTTACATTTCAAGAGAAAAGAAAATAGTGGGATCTGATTTATTTATTATTTTTTGTTATTATTATTATTTTCCACATTTCATTTCCATTACTGTTTTACTTCCCATGGGGGGAAAAAAAAAAAAAAACACAACAACAACAAGCAAACCAAAACAAAACATCCACAGTCCAGAATGTATGTTCCACAGCGTTCTCCCAGTTTAGCAATTTGTTGTCATTAAATTTCCTATTTCTAGCAATAATACCACTGAAAGGGTTGAAACATTTGATAAAAGACAAGTTGTTTGGGTTTTTTATTTTGATTGTTACTAAACATTGCATGCATATATATATATTCTAAACACATGCATATATATATGTATCTAAAAATTTCACTGGAAACCATTATGTACAGAAAACATACATAGGGCAAAAAGGTACAGTTTGAATTAAAAACATAAAAGAGAATTACGATTTCTGCATAACAGCAGTAAGAAGGTATGCAGTTCTGCAAGCATATATTTGAAATAATGTGTTCTTCTATTATTTTTTATTTTATGATGAACATTTTGAATAAGAAATACAAAACCCGTATTCTTTTAATAACGTCCCATAACGTAAGTTGGAAAATAAAATTTAATCTAATGTTGCGTGTTTTTCAAGAATGACACTTTGCATCACCTTTACATCCAAATAAAACTAGAGCAGGTACATAAAGCTAGGAATTTTGAACATCATAGCTTATTCTCCTCTTTATGCCAGCAATCTAGTGAATGAACACAATAATCCATTTACAAAATTAACTGGTGAAATGCTTTGAATGTGAAAGACCATAAAATCCTGCTAGAGTTGTAAGTATCTTCAGTAAGAATGCTGTTGTCACAACATATAAAGCAATGGCAGCAAAAAAAAAGGGCAAAGAAAAGTAAGGGAAATAATAGAATAAAGAATAAGTAATTTTCATCTGTGATTGCTTTGTTTGTTCATGTGTATTAGTTATATAAAGTACCCTTCTGTTCTGTATCTAGGCAACACAAAATTGTTCCATTTTAATAAAAAAGTATGAGACTTATTTTAATAGGCACATGCTGCAAAAGAAATAAATGACATGTTTATCCTTCTGTTAAGGGTAAAAAGAAGCAAAAAGTATATTTTTGAATAAAAGGTCAACAATTAGATTTGCAAAATATTCAACAAAGTACAAGCATAAATATGAAAATACCTTTTAATTTTGTCTCTAATAACACAGCATGAAAACAATTTTGTACAAAGCTACTGTCACTTTCCACTTCTCTTCACTGGGAAGAATAATTTCATTCCTATCAGTGCTATATGTAGGCAGATCAGAAAGAGCTATTTCTGGGGATCCAAATATGAAAACAAATTCACAACTCTTTTTTCTTCCCAGGATTATTTAATATGTAACACTTTATTGCCAGTATTCTTTATGAGCAGCATAGACTGGGGGGAAAAAAAATAATATTCTGTCTGGTCATTCCAAGACATTCTTCCTTCTGCTGACCAATAATCTAGGGACAGATAACATGCAGTGAAAGTGCTTTTAGTGTGATTGATGGTAAGTTTTTTTGTTAACTTTCAGAGGACTAGAATCTCTTGATTTTGGGATTATGTTCTTCAATACATGAGAGTAGAGAGAAATATGAAGTTGATTTAATTTTGTGCAAGCACTTTTCCTCTCTTTTCTTCAAGCTTCTGTATTCCTGGAATCAAAGGATAGGAACAACCAATAATCTCTGGCTTTCTGTAGAAACCAGCACAAAATGCTTAGCTAAAACTGCAGAATTTGAATTCTTAGTCTTTAGAACTGGTTTCTAAAGAAACAATTATTTTTGTTACATTGTTTGATTGAAAGTAACAAATAGAAAATGATCATTTTTACAATACTATTTTGAAATATTCAAAGCACAAATACTGAACAGCTTCTAACCCTTTTTTTCCTCTCCAAAATAACTTCTTTTTCATAATCAGAAGAGTTCAGGATGGAAACAACAAAAATCCATGTATTCAACATTTAAATTTCATAAAATAGGATCTATAAGTGCAAATTCAGAAGCAAGTTAAACTTTTCTGTATATTTAAAACATCTTTTAGGACTTTCTTTCTTAATCATTTACAATCTCAAAGAATATGAAGTCATCAGAATGGTTCCAGAAAACAAATATTTTTGGCTTTATACTCAAATTTAATCAAAGCTTCTCAAGCTTCTCAGATACATTTTCTGCTACGGGAAATCATTTCAGAATATCTGACTGTATGACACCTGAGTAATCTACGTAGAGTCTGGAAATGGTCACATTACCTTTTATAAAATACTTCCATATTTTCTTTTGCTGCAGATATATTTTTTCTTCATCATTTATGCCTGGTACTTTTGGGTGATAATTATAATATTTTACAACTATTTTGCTAGATGTTGAACCCCCACAGCCTCTTAGAGAGGATCTGAGTTAAGTTCTATATTTTGAGGATCATTTGAAGTAGAAATTAGTAAAGAGTCTCTTCTTTTACTAGTGATGCGGCACATGTGGGCGTATTGAGCATTTGCTGCTTTAGCACATGCCAGTTAATGCTAGAAGGAAAGATGGACTGATTCTGGAGGAATAAGAGACATGTGGGAGACTTTGATAGCATGTTTCATTTTTTGTAAAAGAAGTGATAGTGCAAATTAGGATGTGAAATACCATAGATTTGAGAAGCATGTTAACTGCTGTCACAACCTTGCCTAGCCCTGACAGACAGCAGCAGTCTTTCCAGCCATCCCTCAGACCTTTGCTGCTACCCAAGAGAATTCTCTGTAATTTCCATCTTCCTCCTATTTTTTTTAGAGAGCAGTTGGCGATCACCTCCTTCCCTGCTCTTTCAACACCACTTTGCTGGATTGGAAGATGAGTCCCATCTGATACGCTTCTGTGGATGCTTCTGTTACTTGCCTCTGGTGGTACATATCAGGAGGTGTTGAGGCTGCTCTTGCTGTGCCCTTGGGGATTAGTCCCATTAAGGTCCTCTTGTCAGTGTGAAGAGTGATTCCTTCAGTGGCAATTCAGAGCAGTAGTGCAATTCAGTGCTTTAATTTGCTCTCTAGAAAAGGTGGGGTTTTTTATACTCTCTTCCCTCAATAACTATAGAAGATTTTATGAAGATTCATATTCCTTTGGAAAAATTCTCCCCTGTGAGTAGGATACTCCTACTATTTGTATCTCTGTCTGAGAAGCTAAATTCTCAATATCATTGTGAGTACTTTCTAGAAATAGATCAAGGATTTTTATTTTTTTTTTTAATGTGTTGCTTTGAGTATAACAACAGTGTGCGCTGGGGAGAGGAAAGGTATCCCCCAAAATAACCTGTGAGAGTAGGGGTTTGTTACTGCATTGCTTACAGTAGTTTCTCAGAAATCAGCAAAAATTATTCCATCCTGAAACAAAAACGAAGAGCTAGAGCATAATTTGGAGATATTTAGGAACCCCAAAATATATTCTAAAGCCAATTCTAGTTAAATTCCTTTATTTCAGTATGTCTAGCTGTCTCACATGGTATAAAAATCACGACATGGCTACATAAACAGTGTGATAACTAAAACCATTGGGCTAAGAAAAAAAAAATAAGATTTTCCTGAGATTCATAAAAAAAGATTTTTAAAACTAGAGAAGAAGAATTTATTATTCTTAGCCTTTATAATGATTTTGTGCTATAAAACATATATTATTAATTAGAGAAGCAAGCACAGAAAAAAAGTACCAAAACCCCAAACCAAATGCAAATATACTAGTGGGGAAAATGCCACATTACCTGGAAGATTAAATTAAACTAATCTAATTGTTGTTTCTTTTTCTAAATTATGAATGTAATTATTGAAAATCTAATTCCTCCCAAAGGCCCAGAGTAATTCTGTTAGGAAACCACTTAAGAGAAGGAAGTTTATGTGATGCCTATGAAATGATGGCTGTTGTAGCGTGAACTTGGCTACCAACAGGTGACTCATATATTTCTTCCATGTTATTTTTAATGGTAAGCTTTACCTCACCTGCTGTTATAACTTAAATAAGGATTCAAATCAAAACAAACAAAAAAACCTCGAAGAAAAGCACCAAATACATGAATAATTAGATACAAAGACAAAAATACTGCCAAATAATTAAAAAGTAAACAATGAATAAGACGGTGTCCCATCAGGAGCACATGTTATAGAATAATTGATTCACAAGTCCTGCCCCCCTAATTTATTTTTATGATTATATTTTTATTTATGTATTATGATGATACTTGTAATTTATCCTTATATGTGGTATCATTGAGAATAAGTCTAAGTGACTGCCCTGTAAAATTTTCGAAGTGATAAATAATTTAGAACTAAGAATTGTAAAGTTGAATTAGGAGTATATATATCTTCTAAATCGCCAGATATTGGTAAAGAGTGGTAGAAAATAACAATAATATTTCACTTGTTATGATAACACGATAAGGCAAAACTGATCACAACCTTCCAAATTTATTCAAAGCTTTGCAGAAAACTTATGATATAATGTGTTGAAACAAAAACAAAACAGTAAGTCCTTGTTTTCATTGATTTGAGCATAACATGTTATTATATTCAAATTTTTTTCTTTTTTTTTTTTCAAGTTATAGAAATGACTCGCATTACCAATAAAGCCCACCTAAATAATGACTCTATTTTATGAAAGTTGTTATGCAAACATCATAGTTATAGATATTTAGCTGGATGTTTCTTCAGAAATGTTCTAAATTAGAGTTGTCAAAGTATACTTTAAAATATTTAGGATGTCTGTGTGTAAATGATTGCATTACTGAGGCTATGGAAGTTATAAGAAAGGGATTATATTTGGATTTTTTTGTTGTTGCTTTTAAGATGAGTAATTGTGGCACATAATAGTTCTACTGTCATGGTAAACTCCTCCTTATAAACACTAATTCAGAATATTCCATGTGCTTGAATGTGCAGCAGAAGTGATTTGGTTAGCTTTGTTAGAACTGTGAATGCTGAGACACATTATTTAAATCCATTACTTTCTCACGGGGGATTCAGGATGTGCAAAACCAATCTGAGACAATCTATTTCAATATATTCTGTGGACTTCAGTGTCAAAGACCTAGAAAAGATAGTTCTGTCAAAAACTTTTTTAAAAAAAATGTAAATTTGCATATAGGACATTTTCTTTTCAGCAGAAGTCACAAAAAAACCCCACAACTCAAACCTGAAAAACATGAATATATTACTAGAAGTTCTATAATTCTGTTCATGTAATTCCTGAAATCTTTCCTTAGCTTATTCAAGTCTTCTAAAGCTCAATTTTGAATACTAGATGTGGACAGAAGTGCAAAACACTTTTATCTTTCTAAAAATTTCATTTTAACTATTTCTGAAGCTGCTTAGTAGACCACTCAGCACAGGCAATATGTACAAGACATGTGAGGCATGTGAGATGCAGTGTCAATGTTCCTCTCATCTGTGTCTTCTGGCATTGAGCTGGTTCCTGAGGACCCTATATATCAGGGAAAGAATGAAGTTTAAGCTTTATCACAGCCTAGTTAACTCCTCCTGTACCTACAGGGTTATAGAGTCTGACTTTGGGATACAGACACCTAAGACATGTTGACCAGACTCGTGGTGAAAAAGATTAAGTGCACACACTTGTGAACCTCCTAAACACTGTCATTTTGGTAAACTCAGTGACAGAATTCACAACCTTTGCAATCTTCTTTAACAGTTAGTTTGGATTAAACAAAAAGTAAGTTTAACCATTTATCCAGCATGTTAAGAAGGAACAAAAGCTAAAACACCAGAAGATATTTATTTTTCTTCAAACCTTTCTTAAAAACTGATGCCAAAGGAAATTCAATTTTTACATATGCCCATACCCTCTATTATATTTGAAAAAAAAAAACAATGTTCTATGTAATCTACTGCTTTAATACATCATGGGGTTTTTTAAGTGAAATACTTTGCATCCACTGACAGGGTTCTTCAGCGGGCATTTTAGATATTGATTAGGAAAATGCATTTTAAGGGAGCATTTAGTAAAAAAAAAAAACCCTTAGTAGATCAAGATAAAGAATTATGGATCATTTACTCTGGTTTAAAACTATTTGTGTTATGCCTTTTTCAAAGGGGTCTGTATAGTATAATTGTTAATAATTTTTAGAAGATTAATATAGTATATGTAGTATAAAAAGACTTTTAATAATAGTCTCACTTTTCAACTTTCTTTTTGACTCTCAGGAATTTTATTAAAGGTTTTGTGAGTGATTAGTCACAATCATACTTCTTAGTGGTGTGTACCACAAATAAATAAAACAAGAGTATTATCAGATTTTTTTCAATAAGAAATGAGAATGTAATTACCTTCTCAGAACAACCATTTGTTAAGAATGAAATAATGGAACATTCCTCATAATTTTTAATAATTCACTATTAACTTAAAATATATACTCATGGTTTGATGATTTAAAAATCCACCACACTTCACATCATGAAAATTCAACTCTCATGTGAGCCTAAACATGGCATTATTTATGATGCAAAACAAACGTTTCAATTAGTAGTAGAATTCTTTCTGAAATTAAAATCAGAATGGAAGGTAGATAAATAGTGCAAATGTTTTATTTGTGCAGAGTCAATTTAGTTTTTCTCTCAGTACCATATGTACTTGTTTTCTGTGGTTATCAACAACCAGCATTTTTCTTCACCACTGTTCAAAATACGGTTTTGAAGAAAACATCTAGAATTGATCCATAACCAATCAATGGCTCCCACACATGGCACTGATGAGTGTCCAGGCTTCAAGCCAGCCGAATATTACCAACACAAAATCTCTTTCCTGAAAGAAGGGTCAACTGGGATGCTTTTTTCATCATAGATTAACTGGCACTGATGCAGTAGCTTCTGGCTTTCAAATGCTGCTGAGTGAATAATCACTGTTGCATTGGGCCAGGTACAGTTGTTGTGTTCCAGTTCTGTGCTTGTAAGCATGCTCTTCCTCTGTAAGCTTAAGAAAGGAAACAGCAGAAACCACAAGTAACAGAACTGAAATTTGTGGACATATAATGAGGTGCTCTGTTTGTGACCGATGTTTTTCTCTCAAATAAAAGGTTATTTGCCATTGTAGATGACAATATGGTTATTCTTCATTAAAACCCTAAACTCTGAAACAAAACATTATGAAAAAAAAAAAAACAAAATTCTAACTGGAAAATGAGGCGTTTGTACTTTTCATCTGCTTATAGTTATTTCCTTTTTACCTGAAAGAGGATAACTTTAATTCTGAAGCTAGTATTCTGTATTCTAGGTGTAGAATATTTTACTGTCTTTTAATATTTCTAGCTAAAAAAAAAAAAAAAAGAGAGAGAAAAAATACACTTCATTTTCAGTTTTATAGTCTAAGCTCTCTAAATGTTATGCATCATATCCGTGTTTTGGGAAATGGACATTATACCTGAGAATGGGAAGCAACACAACCCAATGAAGTGTCATTATATCATCTTCTTGCAACCAAGAATGGTGCTTAAGAGGATAAGAGAGTCATCCATGGAGCAGAAAAAAAGTGATACCATTGCTAATGATCGCTTGTTAACCATCACCCTCTTCTAAGTGGTCAGTCCTCATAAGAAGTCTGCCATTTGAAATCACTTAGCCTTTTATAATACATTAATGATGTCAGGCTACCTATTAGGAAAATATTTTTTATTAGATACTGCACTATCTGCCTTACATTGTCCTACTTTTTGCATATAAAAGTGCTTACCTTTGCAAGTAGTCCTGTTAAACTAAATACATTTAAATATTTATATATATTCGTTATTCAATATGTGTTACTCCTCTGCTTTCTGATATTTTGCTGCATTCATTCTTCCAATTATACATGACGTCTTAAGCTCACAATGAGACACACAAGAAAAATGTGGACAGAGGCACAAAAATTCAGCTTCCGTTTGAAGGATATGCATTGCAGTTTGGGGACAAAATCATAACTGACTTTAGTTTTCCTGTTGATAGTGAGGCCACTCTCCCATCAGATCAGCTCAGTGGAAGTCACTTTGTGCCAGCTACCTGCATGTCACTGAAACATTATTGAGGGTTTTGATCATTGAAGATTTTTCCCAGATCATCTGTCCTGTATGTTTCAAGAAGGATGAATGGTGCTGATCTGTGAATCCCTAGACAGTGCTAAGGGTGTTACAGACACACCTGCAAGGGTCCATAATTAACCAGAAACTAGAGTGACCCTTGACACATGTGTTTGTTCTGCCAATCCAGAGAATTAGCGTTATCCTACTTCTATTTCTTCACCATTCATTGAATCTCAGCTGATCTCCCTGCAAGGAGTTCTACAAGCTGGATGTTACCTGTAGGGTATCTGTTGCATCAATATGCATCTGCCTTGACTGCACTGCATTCACAGAATCAAAGTTGCTCCACTGTTTTTATTAGATAACAAAACAGTGCTATTTTAGTTAGTTATTTTATTTACAGAAATACACAGTTCCAAGTGTGTTTCCAGTGGATGTAGCGAGCAGGTAGTTAATTAAAGTTTCAGGTAAAACACATTGGGTGAAAAGATGACAACAGTAAGATGTGCCAGGGGAGGTTTAGTTTGGACATCAGGAAAAGGTTCTTCACCCAGAGGGTGGTGGAGCACTGGAACAGGCTCCCCAGTAGGGTAGTCACAGCCCCAAGCCTGTCAATATTCAAGAACAGACTGGACAACGCCCTCAGACACACGGTGTGAACTGTGGGGTTGTCATATGCAGGGACAGGAGTTGGACTCAATGATCGTTGTGGGTCCTTTCCAATTCAGGACATTCCATGATATATGATTCATTCTAGGATGAGATTAATCAGCATAGGCTACACCAGGTATTTTTCAGTCTCTTCTGTGAAACACACATGTTTTTTTTGTTTTTGTTTGGTGGTGGTGTACTTGTCATTTTGTTGTTTGTTTGTTTGTTTTTGTGGTTTTTGGGTTTTTTTGTTTGGTTGGTTGGTTTTGGTTGGGTTTTTTGTGGTTGGTCGGTTGGTTGTTTTGGTGGGCTTTTTTGTTGGTTGGTTTGTTTGTTTTTACCTGGCAATGACATTCTTACAACCATTGCTTGATTTTATCTTGATTTGTTTTGGTTTTAATCTGGCTGTTTATAATGCATTTAACAAGTCTTTTTATTGGACACACAGTTTTATTGATTGTATTTTGTCTAATGGTAGGTTTAACTTGTGAATGTGTGGGTAAATAGTAAGTAAGAAGACAACAGGTCAATGAATGTGTTCTGCAGTGTTTGTTGCTGACACCTGTATTTCCTATTTAAAAAAAGTCTACATTCGTAACAATTGGCAAAAGCTTCTTCAGTGACACTTCATATAGAGTGATATGCTTCTCATAATAAATAATGATGGTAGAACTGAATGTTGAAAATGTCTTCAATCTCTAAAGACTTAGATGACATTCATTGCCCCAACCTCATTGCACAATAACTTCACAGCATTTTACAATGAACAAGGCAAATATAAAAGCAGTTAAGGTGTCATGTACAAATTTCAATTAGCTTCATTAAAACTATTTCATTGTAGAAATATCCTAATGGCTTAACCAAAGGAAACATGTTGTTCTCCCTAGTGCTCTGATAAATTTGTGCTCTCTAGGAAGCTTTTCACTGTTTAGAGATGTGTATAAAAACAGGTTTTAAGTCTTGTTAAAGTGCATCCTATTGTCTTTTCTCATTCTCTTCCCCCTGTGGTCTTATGAGCATATGCTATCCAGGATATTTTCTAAAGGCTTTTATGTATTTAAGACTAGATATTCTTCTGAATTGCAAAGAATTCACTTTTGTTCTCTGTATTGAAGCAATATAGAAACAAATAATAATAATAGTCTTACTTCACCCTCTCTCTGACCTATTCTTTTGTACTACATGCAGTAATGAGATGTTCTTCCTTGACAAGAAGATACAGTTGTTTTTTTTTTCTTCACAATAGAAGTAATTTGAAAGAATCCATCAAGGTAGAATTGTAAGAGACTGTTTTCTCGCTTAAACCTGAGTGAGAAAATTGGATTAAAGACATCACTATCCTTTATGTTTTAACATAATCTATTAACTCATATGAAAACCATAAGATGAGTTGTCTTCACTACGTTTTTCTCTTCACGTATCATATCTTGTGTTAAAATTTAAATGAGTGTTATCTGGATCTGGGCATGGTAAGTAGACTTGGCATGCAGAAATTTCTGTGATCACTAGTTAAGAATAGCAGGGCATAGTTCTGCTTGAGTTGCTGCATATTAAAAAAATTTATTTGACAGTAGCACCTGGAAATTTCAAACCATTTTGCAGCTGAAAGAAAAGCATTATTTATTTGTTTTCAAGATGAAGAACTATCTGTGTAATATTATTTCTGCACAGACCCATACATAGCCACTCCACAGTTCTCCCTTTTGTCTTAGTCACTAGATGTCTGTCTCAGAGACTGTCTGCACAGAGTGAATACATACAGCAGTGATGCTTACTCAGTTTTGTGTGGGCTATTCATACTACAGAAAAAAAAAAATCAGCAATGTTTTTCTTTCTGCTAAATGTGTGCCAAGGACACCGTTACTCCATCTTGCATCCCACCATATTTGCAGTGAAGTTTAAATGATAAAGTTACACATAGTCAAAAGGAAAAGGAATTTATAGTTACACTGATTACAACCAAAACAACATCCAGCCAAGCATCCTGTCCCCAAACACTGCTGGGGATGTTTGGGGATGGTTAGGGAAGGGTAAATATAGGACAAACTTATATAATAATTCCCTCTAATACTCCTCTGTCCTCCAACTATTTATATCTCAGGGACTTCCTGAACCAACTCTGGTCTCCATGTACTCAATAATCCCCAGTGGATTTCATTTCACATTTGAACACTTTTAACATTTGAGTTCAGCAGATACACTTTTACAGTGGTAAATGTGATCTCTACAGACAAAAGCTGGTAGAAAATGTGAAGACTGCTATTTGCTTGCTGTTTGCAATTCACAATGCTGTTGGCATTTCACAAATTAAAACAAAAATGACATGACTATGTTTTGAAGCATAGACTCTTGTATCTTGTTCATATTGTTTATGGCATACTTCTGATCAGATGTGGTACAAATCAATTTTATTTGTGAAAATTTTGCCTTACAAACAAATTGTAGTAGGCTATACAGGTCTGGGCAGCAATCATGAAGAGGCGTAAGGATGAAAGAAATGTGAAGCCAGATGATACAGCAGAGGCTTTAAAAGGAAGAGACAAATAAATCAAACTGCACTTGTTTGTTGATTTTGTACAGATTTCCTGATAATTAATTTCTTGTGATATCTTGGCTGTACAATATGTTTTATTAAGTTTGGTATTAGTTTTTACATAAGAGCGGGGTCTCACAAATTAAACACTTCGTTTTTAAGAAAAACTGCAGGACAGAAGAAGAAGAGAAAGTACTTCATTTGCAGTGAAGAGTGCACCTCATTTTAAGAAGTACTTTTAAAATTGATTGTAGTAGCTACTAAAACGAATGATAGAATGAGGTTTAATCTTTCATTATTTATATTTTTCCCCTTAAATGGGAAAAGATAATAAAATATAACCAGTTAGCTTTCTGCTTTGTGGTTTTATTTAAATCTTAAAATCAGTGCAATTTATCAGTACCAAACTGTATCTGCAAATTTTGATACTATTTTGAACCAGTAAGCAAATACTGGCTTTCACACACCATATCAACCTTGTCAGTTTCAATTGGAAGATTTTATACTGTCTACTGCAGCATAAATTTAGGAAACACAAAACCAAAACAAAAAACCTGTCCTAAGAGCTACTAGAGTAGTACTAGAGTAGTGCAAAATATTCTTCCTTGAGCAAAGCAAGTTGTTTGGTTTTTTTTATTTGTTTGTTTATTATTTTTGACAAAAGTTACTGAAGTACCTCACCTGCAAAAAAATCACGACAGGAGAATGTTTTGCATTTGTAGTTTTTCTAGCTTTCCCTTGAGTTTCTAATAACTTACAGTCTGTTGCAGCCTGGCATGGACTACAGAGAACAATGTTTGCACCCATGTAACTATGCATATCAAATGGAAAATTTTAAGATTAGTGTTACATTAGCACATATCGGATCATATTTAAACTGAGAAAGTAGAAGAAACAAAGTAAATATTTTTCAAAAATATAACGTAGTACAAGTGTTTTTGATTGTTGTTACCACTGTTCCACTCTTCACATAGAACAGGCAATTTAGTTCCATCACACATGCCTTGTTATACAAGCTTCTCTTTACATCTGGTGGTGATATACGAATTCAGATGTCACTGCTAGCCAATTGGAAGGGATAAGTAAGGACACAGTGGAAAAAAAAGTGTAGCTCACTGTCTAGTATCCTGCTTCCACTGCATTGGGAACAAACAAACAAGAAGGAAGGGAGGAAGGAAGGGAGGAAGGGAGGAAGGAAGGGAGGAAGGGAGGAAGGGAGGAAGGGAGGAAGGGAGGAAGGGAGGGAGGAAGGGAGAGGAAGGAAGGAAGGAAGGAAGGAAGGAAGGAAGGAAGGAAGGAAGGAAGGAAGGAAGGAAGGAAGGAAGGAAGGAAGGAAGGAAGGAAGGAAGGAAGGAAGGAAGGAAGGAAGGAAGGAAGGAAGGAAGGAAGGAAGGAAGGAAGAAGGAAGGAAGGAAGGAAGGAGGGAAGCTGTCACAGTATTTTATATTTTTAGTAATTTGAAAAGAACGAGAAATCAGTGCATAGGAATAAAATAAATACAAATTGCTAAAAAATTGCGGTTATTTTGGTGACTGTATTTATCTCAAAGGCTGAAGCCTTAGTACTCAGGTCATGATTTACTGTATTTAACTTCTTTTTTTTTTGTTTGTTCGGTTGTTGGTTGTTTTTTTTCTTTATTTTTTCTTTTTTTCTTTATTTTTTCCTTTTTTCATAAGTACATGTGTTTAAATTATTTTTTTCTGTTCTTTTAAAATGAATTTAGTATTCATGACAATGGCCGGGTAATTCCTGAAAGATAAAACTCCCCTTTTCTACAGAGCTACTTCAGAGCAAAAAAGAGCAATGAAACATGTCCGCAAATAAAAACAAATTCCTCTTCATCTTCTAATGGCTAAATCCAGGAAAGCTGGAGTGAAGTTAGTGGAGTCACTCCATTATTTTTCATCTCAATAGCAGACAGAGCAGGGTCTGTCCTGACAGTCCATCTGTCCTGAACAACAGGAGCCATCAGTACTAGAGATAACTTTATTTTCCACGTATGGACTGATTCCACCTAAACTTGCCTAAAAGGTAGATGTCAGGTCTAAGATGGTCCTCTACATTTGTCTGTTTTCTACAAGAAAACCACAAACAAATAACAACAACAACAACCAAAAAAAAAAAAAAAAACCAAAAAAAAAAAAAAAACCACCAAAAAGCTTTAATGGGAAATCAACCAATCCAAAGCTAGATGTGTAAAAAGCTGAAGCTACTTTTGAGGGGTTTTTTGGGGTTTTTGGGGGGTTTTTTGTGTTTTTTTTTTTTTGTTTGCTTGTTTTGGTTTTTTTTTTGTCTCTCCACAGTAGTTATCAGGTTAGTACAAAAAAATACTAGCTGAGATGCAGAGTTTTTATGTGGCTGAAGTTAACAGTGATCCATACATCCTTCTGTATCTCCTCTGATCTGGAGCTCTACGTGACACAAAGATTTCAGTTATGATGGATGTTACTTCTTGACAAGTTCATGCTATTCTCTTTAAACTATCTATTCAATACCTTTTGTCAAAATAGTAGTATAGAGTATATTCCAACATCATATTTGGTATAAGTGAAATGAGTTCTAGTTAAGCGGCCTACTGAGTTATTTGCATATCTAAACAGGGTCCATAGCTGAAATGCTACTACACCTGAGCCTACTCCTTGCAAATTGAAATTCTGTGGTTGGATCAAGAGTGCATTTCCACAGAAAACTTCAGCGTTGTCACAATTCCCTTGCAAATTGTTTCACATTGCAGAGAGGTTCTGTAAAGCTTGGCCTGGCCTCCTCTACATGAACCTCAGCTGGAAGGTGTGTTTCACCTTATGCACAATGTCTACCAGTGGTCATTCATTCAGCCCATGGGACTAGACAAGAGTTAGGTCCTAGTAAAAAACAGTATGTGAAATGTGAACAGTGTGGACATGAGGTCCAACTATTCTGTTCTGAACTCACCGTTGCAGGTCTGCATCGTATGCTAATGTAGGGAAGGCCTCCAGCCACAAGACAAGGCTGGAGGTGGACAGAATGAAACTGCCTGGTTGGATTTTAGGTATTGGCCCCTGCAATTTTTCACTGTGTGTTCCCACGTAACATTTTAGTAGTAAAGGGGTAATATTACCACTGTTTTGTTAAGATTTTTTCAGTCTCTCGGTAAGATTGCCATGGCATAGTGAGAAAAAGAACTGTAAAGAAAGACCTAAGGATTTCCTCATGAGTTCTGTTTGTAGCTTAGTCTTCACTGCATTATCAAAACAGTGCAAGTGATAGCATGTAGCTTATGAGTCCATTCATTTTTAAAGGCTGTGGAAAAAGAAAATTCCCAGTAATTTCCATTTGTAGTCTTCTTGCTTCTCGACTGAGGCTAATCTAGTACATTAAAACTAAAGCATTCATCTAGAATGGTTCCCTTAATAGAATCAGAGAAAAATAAATAAAACTATTACTTTAGAAAACTCAATTTAAAGAAACATTACTTTTCTCTACATGAAATAACATAGAAAAAATGAGATGCAAGATTAATGACAAGTAATACAGTAAAACAAATTGAGAATGCTTTGGATATCTTTTTATAAAAGTAGGCATTTTTATGTATTTGTAAAGAATAAATCATCATAGGGAAAAGCTGCTCAATTCTTGTGTTTTAAATCAAATCAGTATCAAAGGAGTTTATTAATTTATTAATGACGTATAACTAACCAGCAGTTAGTGAGCTATACTTTCAGGATCTGTATCAGCAATACAAAAGAGAAACTACAATATCAGACACTTAAAACATGTTGGTAAACAGTTACAAATTTCTAAACATCCTTCTATAACTAATCCCAAAATTTTCTAATCACACACAAAAACACACAGAGTGAGGTGTGCACTAAGCCACCCTCAGGCTGCATGGGTCACCAGCAACCCCACTGGGAGGAGTGAAAGTTCTCCCATTCTCCATTTGGGACATATGGTTGTTCCAGCATCAGGCAAGCTCCTGCCACTCTCGACCATCCGCCAGCCCACAGAGGGAGAAAAACACCCCACAAGGCCCCCACACACACAAAGAGGCTCCCTGTGTGCCAGCCCACATGGACAGCCCTTGGGTGGGTGCAGGCACCCCACAGAAGGGTGCTCTGTCCAGGCTGGAGGGAGTTTGCCACTTCAGTGGCCACATCTTGCAATGTCAAACCATGTCCAGATGCTGCCCTCTTCCCATCTCCCTCTCTCTGCTTTTACAGATTGTTATGTTTCTTTTGCCTTTTTTGCAAGGTGACCTTTGCTTCAGATGACTCTGATTCCCTTGTTACTATTCAGTTTAGCTGGTGGTCATCTTTCCCTCTGGCACAATAGGTTTGGAGCAAATATCCCCTAAAGCAATTTAGGGTATTTCACTCAACACAGATGGGATACACTCACATTCCTCTTTTTCAGCTGTTGCTGTTTATGGCATTTTGCAGTGGAAGAGCCATGTGGTCACCTTTTCAAATCATTATTTGAGGGAGGACAGATTTGTAAAGTCAAGCACTGAATATTACTGTTAATACCTTTCTGTATCATTACGTAGAAAAGAAAAAAAAAATCTCTTTGTTTTCCATATTCAAGTATTGCCATTCCTTCTTGTGTTGCATTAGGTTAATGAGAATTTCTAGGTTCTATCAAAACCCCAACATAAGGATTTTCAGATCACAGAATGTGGTTCTAATTATGTCAAGCCATAACATAGGAAATATTCTTAGCTTCACTTAAAAACATCTACATAAAAGACGCAGAGTATAAATCCCTATCTCAGTAAAAAACTGCATTCCCGCTCGCTAAGGATTTTCAAGTGACACATGAAGATACCATTCTGAAATCTTCCCTGTGGTCACAGAAAAAAAAAAAGTAAATCTCTTAATGTTGTGTATTTCTGGACAAAGAGTTACTCCTTGCCTGAATTTCTTGAAATATCTTTGAACAAATATTTTGATCTGGTATTCAGAGCATGAAAAAAATACATCCTCATCAAGAAAAGACAGATGAATGAATTCATTTGAGTCATGTGGGGCTGACACTTTGCCATGATGATTAGTTTTTAAATTAAGGAAGTTTGTTCTTAAAATTAAAGAGAATCAGAGAGAACCGTGGAAACAAAAAAATCTTCATTTGTCTAACATCAGAAACTCACTGAATGCAGTTTTACTCAGTCACCTTTTAGTACATTTGGAAACAATTCAAAATCACAAATATCAACCAGCTTTAGCTTAATGCTGCTGGAACAGATAAAATTTGTTTAGGCTCTGAATATTAATTACTATACTACATTAAAGGTTACAACAGTCACTTTCTCCCAAAGAGGTCATAGTTCTGATTTAACAAAGTCTTAATTATTGAATATTATAGAACATTGCAGTGAGCTGCAGCAACAAAACCCGCAAGTAGGTTATTCTTTCTTTGACATGCCTCAAAAGATAATAAAGGCATGTGCAAAAGAGAAAAAACACATCTGTTAAAAACATTGAGGCAATTATGGATTAATAGTTTGTTTTTTTGTTTTTCTCATTGGTATAGAAACTAAAAAATAAGATGTTACTTTTATTTTAACTACTGTTCTTGCCATTATTAAAGACTTTTTAATGAGAAAGCCGTATCAAATGCTATTTAGCAATAAGGATATGATTCATATTACTACGATTGAAGCAACTGTATTATGAAAAATACAGGGACTCATCAGACACTTGCTGACATTAAATTCATATTAAAAATTAATAAATAAATTTGAGAACGATTCATTTGGGTGCAAGGTAATACATTCTATTCCATCATGCTTAACCTTGCATGCAGAAATATATGCCACCATAATGTAGGCCATACAGCATTCCATATTTAGAGTTCATTCTTTATATGATCTTGTTTTTAAACCTTGAGATTTAATTTTGCATCTCATTGTAGGAATTTTACCATAGAAAAGACTATGTAAATACAGGTGAATGTCTGACACATCCGATTTCTTCTCTTGCCTTTCCTTCTCCTCCACTTCCTCTATATTGTGAATCCCTTCCATCTTGTAAATTTTCATTCTTCTTCTCACTGACAAAATGTAATTAGAGAGTGCAAAGAGAGCTGTTCCTCTTTTCCAAAGCAGGTGAAATGTGCTGCTAGGCCTTTTTTAACCCTAGAGACCCCAGGCTTTCCTTGCAGTCCTTCATAGGAGCATGAAGATCTTGTCACAGCAAGCTAAGGTGGCTCAAAATTCCAGACTGTCTCATCTCAAACTGCTCCAGGATGCCAAATCTCCTGAGTCCTGGGGCTCTCTTCTGTCAGATTTGTCTTAACTGATAATTAGCTTGGAAATACCAGCCAAGTGATTTCCTTGTTTTGTCTTGATAAGCAGCTGTCAGCGGTGCCTAAATCAGTGATGTCCATCTGAAAACCTTCATATGCTGTGAAGTATTTCTATTAGACTCCTGACTTCCAGTTCTCTGACAGGAAAAGGTCTGTGGGAGTTAAAAGTAAGAGTGTGAGTACGTCTTGATGTGGTAACTTGGATGTAGCAGGTCTTAACTGTGAATAATAGGTAGCACAGATAACTGCAGTGTTTCAGCTTAGCTGGTTTCAGAAAAATGAAAATAATCTCGGTCCTAGTCTTTTGGTCACTTTGTTCTCAGTTGCAAGACAAGCAGCAAACGTGTCGTGCTTTGTTTGTAAAATCTGATAACCACAGTACAGGAACAAAAAATAGCAATGTGGCTTTCCCTGCAATTTCTAAGGAAAGAGGCAAAACCTGATTTGTTCAGATAAAATCTCCCAAGCAAAGGCTGAATTGCTGAGAATTTATCTGCTATCTTCCTAATGAATATCCTCTGTGAAACTGCAGTGTAATTTTTCCGTAGGACTTTTTCCTGTTACTTTTACTATTTTCTTCATCCTTCTTTTCCTGTTTCTGAGTATGTCTATACACATCATGAGTACAATAATTTAAAGAGCTATGTAGTTCAACAATTTTGATTCATTGCAAGAAACTTTTAAATTAATGTGTTAGCCTTGTTCTCAGAGGAAGACTTGGTATCTCACTTTTTTGAACACAGATTATTTCCTAAATTTTTGTACCTCACTCACATAGGGTTATCAAATATTTAAAATTTTCAGTCTGTATTGTTGTATTGATAAAGAATTATTTCAAAAAAAGGAAATAATGATTTTTCACAAATGTGACCTCTTCAGTAGAGGAAAATAAAGCAAAATCAAACAGCCTACGGAATGATTTCCACTGCCTGCACTGGAGACATTTAACTAGGACTACGACCTTTAAAGAAGATGAAAAGATGGGAAGATACGTTTTGAGTATGTGGATACCCTATAGCTAATTCTTTATCCGGTGAACTAAAATGATCTTTTTTTTTTTTTTTTTTTTTGCCTTATAGGTTTTTTAAGCACTGGGGACCAAGCTGCAAAAGGCAATTATGGATTGCTTGACCAAATCCAAGCTTTACGTTGGATTGAAGAAAATATTGGATCTTTTGGAGGAGACCCAAAAAGAGTTACTATTTTTGGATCTGGGGCAGGAGCTTCCTGTGTCAGTCTCCTGACACTCTCTCACTATTCAGAAGGTAACAATCTTCTGAGAAAAGCTTTTTTTTTTTTTTTAATACAATATAATGTAACAAAAATGGCCATAAGAGATAGGCTGGATTAGAATTACATGAGGTCTGTAATTTTTGTAAAATACCTACTATCTACTCCTCTAGATTTGTATTAGACAATATAAATATTTTTAATGAAAAATTAAATGTCATTAGAGGAGAAATTTCATGCAACAAATGCCATGGGCAGTACACTTTTTTTAGCTTTATTAACAGTTTCCATTGGCTCTTCTATCAAATAATTTGTTCGAATTAAAATGGAAAAAGGCAGTGACCTTTTTCATTTTTTACACACTCTTCTCTGCACTTCCAGCTTGTATTTAGATGCTTTCCTTACTTAATAATAACATAACCTTATTTAAAAATATATTTAACTCCCTACAAATACCGTGTGATGCCACATAGAGTTATTAAGATTTTGGTGTTTGACTTGTGGGATTCGTATACTCAACACCTCACTGTTTCAAAAAAAGAAAAAAAAAGACAGATGAGAATGTACAGCACCAGTATTGAATAATAATTATTAGTGATGATAAGACCAAATTTACAAAGAATTTATAGAAGAAGACAGAACAAAATTTGTATAGTATTTATAAGTCCATCCTGCTTCTTTCACATCAAAACAGGTAGAAATCTATGGCAGAAGGCTGAGCCTTAGCAAACAATTGCCCAAGAACTGCTTGTAAACACAAAGAGTTTCCTCAGACTTGATCTTTCATCTCTATTTATATTAGTGCATATAAAACAACCAGAAAGAACTAATGAATTGCATCTTACTCTCTTCCAGAATACGTAAAATATTTTAATTTAACATATAGACAGTACTAACATGCACACACACACAATTTATTTAAGAAGGTAAACAAAAATGGTGTAAGAGTAGAAGACTCAAGCCTATTAAGCTGATTTTAGCAGAGCAGATTTTTTCAAGTTATATGATACATTGCTTCTGTGAAGGAAATGAGAGTGTGTAATTTTCATTTGACCTTTAAAATACTGAAGAGCATATTTATGAGAGTCATTTACATGGTGAAGAGGATATGATTGCTTGTAGCTGCAACTCCCTCAAAGAAATTTTTAGAGGAATATCACTGTGCTGAAACCAGGGGACTTCCATTAAAGATGCAAGAAAAATGCAGTACAAGCAGGAGTTTTGTTCTTGAAACTGTAACCTGAAACCTTTGTGTGTGTGAACATCAAGAACAAGAGAGATTTTAATTAGTAGCTTATGAGAGATACTATAAAAAGGGAGCAGTCAGTAGAATATATGGAAATTGACTTGCAATTTAGGTATATGCATCCCTTAGTTTTTTTTATAATCAAAGTTTTCTTTATTTAGTGAAAGCTGCTTTTATTTTTTTTAAATATATTTTTAAATATATAATTGGATTTTCATTTTAACCATTTGCACCTGCAGGTTTGTTCCAAAAGGCAATCATACAGAGTGGAACAGCCCTGTCCAGCTGGGCAGTGAACTACCAGCCTGCCAAGTACACTCGGATATTGGCAGATAAAGTGGGCTGCGACATGCTGGATACCACTGATTTGGTTGAATGTCTTCGGAATAAGAATTACAAAGAACTCATTCAACAGACCATCACTCCAGCCACGTACCACATTGCCTTTGGGCCTGTGATAGATGGAGATGTGATTCCAGATGACCCTCAGATTCTTATGGAGCAAGGGGAATTCCTTAACTATGATATAATGCTGGGCGTGAATCAAGGGGAAGGTTTAAAATTTGTGGACGGCATTGTAGACAACGAAGATGGTGTTTCCCCCAATGATTTTGACTTTTCCGTCTCCAATTTTGTGGACAATCTATATGGTTATCCAGAAGGGAAAGATACACTGCGAGAGACCATTAAATTCATGTACACCGACTGGGCAGACAAAGAAAACCCTGAAACCCGACGGAAGACCCTGGTTGCTCTTTTTACAGACCACCAGTGGGTTGCTCCGGCTGTAGCTACTGCTGACCTGCATGCTCAGTATGGATCTCCAACATATTTCTATGCGTTTTATCACCATTGCCAAAGTGAAATGAAACCCAGCTGGGCTGATTCAGCTCATGGTGATGAAGTCCCCTATGTGTTTGGGATTCCTATGATTGGCCCCACAGAACTGTTCAACTGCAACTTTTCCAAGAATGATGTCATGCTCAGCGCAGTGGTTATGACGTACTGGACAAACTTTGCCAAAACTGGGTAAGTTTGACTTCCAGCATTCCTTCTTGTGAATAACAAACTTCTAAAATAGGTTCCCACAGCAGTGGCTTCAAACCCTGATCTTGCAGTAGTGTTATAGCGTTATTTACGTAAGAGAGAAGGTAACTGGGGCTTATTCATATTTAATAGATCTTTAATTAGTGTGTTCCCTCAAACTATTTTCTTTCAGTAGCTCAGCGAGAATAATAATGCACTGTATTTTTGATTCAAAAAATAGGGCAATTATTAAGACAAAGCATGTCTCAGGCAAAAAGCGGCTCACTGAGATACTGAAAAATCAGAGGCAAAATGTCTGCTACTCGAAGAAGGATCTGTCAGGCAGATAGCACTTATCTCCTACAAAAGAAAGGAAGTTTTGTTTTTAGCGACCTTCACAGGGATGGGGACTCAGGGAGGCATTGGAACGGATAGACAGACACTGGAAAGATTTTTCCCTCTGAGGGCTATAATGGCAATAATAAGTACTTGACTGGAATGAAGAAGTGACTCAGATATAAATTTTGATTTGAGAAGGTTAAAAATTTAAATTAATTCTGCTTATGAAACAATATAGAGACATCAATGTTTTGCTGAAATAGAACTGTAAACATGAAGGAAAGAACTCTCAAAGCATGTTAATCTGTGAATGCTATTAATAAATTCTGTCTTCTTCCTATAGCATTCATTTAAAGAGGATTGCAATGTTTTTCTTGAGTAGCAAGGGCTTTTTTTTTTAACCTTGAGTTTTCCGTACTGAATTGAAACAAAGATACTTGTGGCACAAAGGGGCTGTAAATCTTTCCAATGAATGTTTAATGGCACGATTGGGCTTTAGAAACTGCAGCTTTACGGCACTGCAGTGAATGGTGTGCAGCTATATAAGAAGAAATCAGAAATGCCTAGTGTGAAACACTCAGAGGCTTCAAGCAGCTCTTGCAGCATTAAATGAATCCAAATGATGTTTGGGGGAAGAGAGATCTTGCAGTCTTAACAAATATCTCAAACATGAATTGAGTTACAAACAAATGCTTCAGGTGAATTTGCAAGGCAAAAAGAAAGCTTTTGTTGCATTGCATTTTAGACAATCAGATACTTTTGCATGCAGAAATCCCACAGTACTGCAACAATAGCAAATGGACTGTGGAATATTTAGATGTATTTGGCAACAAGAAGTCATCAGTACTGGGATGGACAAACTTCAGGTTGAAAGCTTGGTTTTTGGACAGAGAATGCCGTATGCTGGCTGTACCACTCAGAAAGATATTATAGCATCGGTCTGTCTTTATTTTTATAGATGAAGTGCCGCATATACATAGAGGACTTCAGATCCTCACAAATATACATCATTGGAGTTATTATGGACATACAAGAACTCCGCAGTCTCACTATTATTTACAATTACTTTATGGCTGGTCCCTGTAGTCATATTCAAGCAATTTTTTGAGGCTGACAGGAGCTTCTCAGAGCCCCAGCTGCCACCATTACTCGTTACTGCAAACACTTTCCAGCTGTTGCTACTTGAAAGCTAATTTCACCAGGCTATGCATGCCATCACCCAGTTCTCTGGTAATTGATTCACCTAAAGGCACAATAGCTGCTTTGGGAGAGCTATTAGTCCTTTCTGAAACTTTGCCATTGTTGATGAGACAGGAATGGGGTATATCTTCTTACAAACTTGGCCCTTTAGAGACAGTCTGAAATATGTGTCATTAAAAATGACCTTTAGCTGTAAAATTTCAGCTTTTACAAGGAAAGGAAAAGAGCAATGCAAGAAGCACTACCTTCTCGTTTCGGGGAGGGGGGGCAGACTTATTTGTTTGATTTGTTTTTTTCTTCCTTTATAGGAACAATGATTACCTATTCTGGATAGTACAAGAGAATACTTGGAGAAAAATACTATTTTAAGATTATATTTGCTCTGCACCTCTGGTGCTTCCAACGAAACAGGGAAGGTTGTAGCACTTCACGCTTAGATAAACAGGCACATATCTGGGTTAACCGTTCTCCTCTCCACCTTTCCACATGGAAATGAAACATCTGCCCACTCTGGTCCTCCAGCTCTCAAAAAGATTGATATGGTTCAAGGCTCTGTTGTTGGGTTTTTTTTTCCCACCCTTTCTTTTAATTGATTTTTCTCCATCCTTATTCAGTTAGAACTTTGCTTTTTTAGTGTTTGTACCTATGGTAACACATATGAAAAATCTGTTAACTGCAAGATTTTATTATTCCACCTTTCCCTGTAGGTGAGCTTTGAACATTAAAACTGCAGATTTATTTATCTAATTTTAATGTCTCTGAGACTTTTCCAGCCTTGATGACTCTCCCACAGAGGCTTCATCCAGGTACTTATTGTACAATTATGGCTCAGGTGGAGCATCATTCTGATGGACTGTGCTGGGCTTTTAACTGACATGCCACCCATTGATAAAAACCACACATTTTTTAATGGGTCTACAGTCAAGGCTGGGTAGGTCAATCCTGTAAAATCACTAGGTGTCAAAGACACAGCACAAGGCATGGTGTTTTTATTGTGTTTTACTTTGGAGTCAGTTACTGAAGCCAGCAAATAGGAGGTGACAAGTAAAGTGACTGTTTAACGGCAAATGGAAATGCTTGAAATGAATACCTGGAAGCTGCATTTTGCTAATCCTCCCATTTTCTACTGTGCTATGACTTTTTTTCCTTAACACTAATTTTAGCCATTTCAAAACTATGTTTTTTACATGCCTCAGAAATAGGAAACCAATTTGTTACAGAATAGGTATGACAAACTACATTTGGGATGAAAAAACAACATGAAAATATGGCTTTGGGTTCCACCGCGCGCAAAATTATATGTGAGAGCTTCGTTAAGAGGTATGCTTTAAGCTTCAGTCTGCTGCCAGTAGTACAATCCTAACTGTAATGGTAATTTTAGATGCTCAAATGTTCTGTTAGTTAGGGCCAGGAAACAACCTTTGCCGATAGATCAGCAGGAAGAGAGCGAAGGACATGAGGGGTTATGTGCCAGTCCTTCACAGATACTCTGCCAGCTACACTCTTGTGAAAAGGATTTGAAGTTTCATAAAGCAGATACAAAGCCACATTCTCATTAGAGGCTTCTGTCACGTTTCTGAAAACTACTCTCTTTTGAGGAGTTACAGTACTTTGTTTTGGCTCCCATTCATCTAGTTCTACCTAGGCTGTTGATGGGAAAGATAAAGGCCTAAAGGGAGAACCCTTGTTTTCTTTGTACTTCAGATAAATACTCTGGAATTATTTTACTACCATTGATTCAGAAGCCAAAACCTATCTTATTTAGGATGTCTGCATTTTAAGACACACTTAAACTTACAATTACTTAAGTGCATTTTCAGATCAATTGCTTGTGAACTCCTTTATGAGGCTGTTGCATTTCTTTTTGATGTTTTTGTCTGAAAAAAATAACTGTTTCCAATGGCCAATCTGCATTAGTCAAACAAAACACCGGACTTATGGTTTGCTTTCTTTAGTAGTAATAATAGGTGACCAGAAGCGTGGCAACAGTGGGACATGATGGTGCTAAGTGAGGAAAAGAAGTAAGGGAAAATACACTTGTGTACCAGTGCTTCAGACAGGAATGGTTGTACCATTATTAATACTGTGACAACATGAAAAGTTAGTGGAAACATGAAGAAATGCCACACAGGTTTTTTTTGGTTGGTTGGTTGGTTTTTGTTTTTTTTTTTTTTTGATATGGAAAAAAGAGGACTACTCAAAGAAAATAAATGATTAAAGGGCCTTTCAGTGTCTTGGAGACAGACTCAGTATGTAACTGTTACGATATTTTGCTCTCCAATAAAGTTAGAGAAAGACACAGAATAAAACACTTTAGGTGCATTAACGTTAACGGTTCCACTGTCCTGACTGATAGTTACTGCTATTGCAGAAGTAGTTAAAAGATGAATGGTATTTCAACATGTTATATGGAATTGAGGATAAGAGAAAGCTTCCCCATCATTCTTCCTGTGCCACTATTACCAGATATGAAATACTGAGTTCCCTCATTTGGCCTCACATCAGCTACTAATTCACCTTGTGAACAAGAACGTGTGTTGCTCTGCAGTCAGCATCCATTGCAGACACATTTATTTTCTATCACCTGAGGGAAAAAAAAAATCTATAAACAGCAACATGTTAAATTTAGTAAAATCAGCGCAGATTGAAAGTGGGGAGAAAAAAGTGATAGCTGAAATCAGATGATTCTGCACATTAATAATGAAACACTTTAGATAAGACAAGAAAGACCATCATATGGTCTTCCGTCATCAATTTTGTTCTAGCAATAAGATGAAGAAAAAAAAAAAAAACCCTGACAACTAGGGGGGATTGGGAAACAAGGTATCTGGTCCCCATGACAGCCATTACTGGAAGAAGTACAGAACTGAAAATATTGAGATTATATTTTTATCACCGTGATTGCAGTAGATTTTTAAAGGAAGGTTTCCTAGCAGTCTTTTGTTCTGTAGCTTCACACTTGAGCCTCAAGAATGTCCAGAAACACAAAGGTGATGTGAGAGGCTAAAAAAACCAATGGAAATTTGAACTTAAAGTAACAGATCAAAATTGTTGTCAAACATCTGATTCAACAGGACAAATGATTGTATGCATGTTATATCTCTATTTTATGCCTATTTATAATACTGGGAAAATGTTCATAATATATAAACTACCCAGCTTCCTAAGAAGAAGACTTAGCATGTCACAAATTGTAACTTTATGATTTTAAGAATTGCCTCCAGTGTACACAAGAGAAGGGCCTAGGAAAGTAAAAAATCTTATTTATACTAACTCAATATTTGTGGTAAATCTGTCATTAATCTGTAAAACCAAGATGCATGCATTGTTAGATCCTCTATTTAGCCTAGACTTAGGTATTGCATTTTCTTGTGAAAAAAACAAAAGTAAAACCAAAACCAAACCAGATATTTATCACAGTATCACAGTATGTTTGGGATTGGAAGGGACCTCAAAAGATCATCTAGTCCAATCCCCCTGCTGGAGCAGGAACACCTAGGTGAGGTCGCACAGGAAGGTGTCCAGGCGGGCTTTGAATGTCTCCAGGGAAGGAGACTCCACAACCTCCCTGGGTAGCCTGTTCCAGTGCTCTGTTACCCTCACTGAGAAGAAGTTCTTTCTCAAATTTAAGTGGAACCTCTTGTGTTCCAGCTTGATCCCGTTGCCTCTTGTCCTATCATTGCTTGCCACTGAGAAGAGCCTGACTCCATCCTCGTGGCACTCACCCTTTATATATTTATAAACATTAATAAGGTCACCCCTCAGTCTCCTCTTCTCCAAACTAAAGAGCCCCAGCTCCCTCAGCCTTTCTTCATAAGGGAGATGCTCCACTCCCTTAATCATCTTTGTTGCCCTACGCTGGACCCTCTCCAGCAGTTCCCTGTCCTTCTTGAACTGAGGGGCCCAGAACTGGACACAATATTCCAGATGGGGTCTCACCAGGGCGGAGTAGAGGGGAAGGAGGACCTCTCTCGATCCACTGACCACCCCCCTTGTAATACACCCAAGGATGCCATTAGCCTTCCTGGCCACAAGGGCACAGTGCTGGCTCATGGTCATCCTGTTGTCCACCAGGACCCCCAGGTCCCTTTCCCCTACACCGCTCTCTAATAGGTCATTCCCCAACCTATACTGGAACTTGGGATTGTTCCTGCCCAGATGCAGGACTCTACACTTTCCCTTGTTAAATTCCATCAGGTTGTCCCCCGCCCAACTCTCCAGTGGTAGAATTATAATCCAGTGGTAGAATTCTGACAGCCACAGTAAAAAAAAATGACTTGTTTTTAGGGCTGGCTGATTTTTTTTTCTGTTTCTTGTTTCAAAAAACAGCTTCATGCCCACATACCCGTGTAAACAAATCTTGAAATACAAGACTAGCCTCATGTGATGTAATTTTCTCTCTTGCTTTTGGAGGAGTTGACAAAATAATTGGCTATTCCTAATAAATATTGTTAAAAAGGAGAGATTAAGATAGAGAATGGAAGAGAGGGAAATGAAAGGGAGGTTTATATTTACTTGTTTTATAGCTTGTTTGTAAGGAAAGGGAATGCTAATTTTTTATACAGATATATCAAAAAAATAAAAATCAAAGAAGTGCATATCCAGCTTGGCTCATTAAAATGAATGTTCATTTTCATCTTCTGTATTGTGTGTCAATTGCAACTAGTTTATGTGAGCAAACTTAATTTCTACATCTTCTGTAGGAACTTTCCCGGAGTCTTTTGTGCTGTGAAAGAGAACAAGTGAGGAGAACACAAGATGGATTTTGTGCTGTCACTCTTGCAGGATTTTGAGTTTCTGACAAGACAAATGTTTTGCTTTTGAATTTGTGTCTTGAACCCCAAAGTACTGTAGTACCAGATATACTGAATTGGGCCAATATCTTCTTTATATTTGCCAAGTCTTTCAGTCTGTTCTTAAAGTACAAAATAAATACTTTTATTTCCTTCTTGAATGCATGTTACAGTCCCTCAACATAGCAGCATACACCTGTCACTGTACTACTTTGAAGTCAGCATTACTTCTTTAGCTTCAGCTAGGATAAATAATTACTAAACAATTATCTTTTTGTTTAGAATTAACACAATTTGGCTAGCTATTACTACATAAAATGAAAAATTGATGATAGATAGATAGATAGATAGATAGATAGATAGATAGATAGATAGATGATAGATAGATGAGATAGCCACGGTTTTGAAACCTGTAGTTTATATCTTACCAAGACGTGAAATATTTGATACAGTAAAAAAGAAATATATATATATATATACATGTATAAACCAAACAAAACAACAACAAACACCTAAAACTATAAGAGTAAGTAAACCAAAGTACAAAAATTACATAGAAAAAAAATCTTTCACTCAAAAAAAGGTAAAATATTTTTTTTCAGATAAATAGATGAATACAGGAATCATGGTATTATTTAGGTCAAATTACCAGTCTGGCTTAAGAACTATGGAATAGCTCTTTATGAGCAGCAAAGAAATGCTAAAGTAGGCAATCATGTCCATGAGCTTTTGAAAATGGAAAAAAGAAAAAAACGTGCTTTAAAATCAGTAGCAGTGGGTCTTGGTATTCCCATAACATATATAACAGTATATTGGAAGAAAAGGAAAATACTGGAATCATTTTCATGGGAAATAAAGTAATGCATATGGGAATGGAAAGGAGAACAGGAAGTTCTTAGAGTAATGCACAGAAAATGAATCATGTACTTTTGGTATCATGTATCACAAAGGCTCAGAAAATATGTTTTGATGCAAAAGAGGATTCAAACTCATACACAACAGAATGTTGAACTCAGTATTAGTAGTTTTAAATTTCTGTATATTTTCATGCAAAGATGAAGTCACATTTACACAAGGTTTACTGAAATTGTAAAGATACATAATGTTGACCACATTTAAATGACTTTTGTGCCATTGGTTGGTCTTTAATCTGAACCTATAAGAGGAAATAAAAAAGATAGAAAAGCATCATTTCAGTTAAATATTAGGTTACCAATTTTTAAATTATCTCTCAGTAATGTATTACTCTCATCTCTACTACTACTTAGCTACTGTAAAACTTGTTGATCTCAGCTAATATATTTCTCATCCCTAAACACTGGGACAGAATGAAGGATCACCATTCTACAGCCATTAAACGTAGTTATTTAGTAGCAATGAGCACACGGAACTTTGAAGTAGTATTTTCATAATGCAAATGATGTAAAGGTTTGTGACATATATACTTCAAAAGCTTTTCTTTAAAGTAGATATTTGAATGAAGGGGGAACAATAGCTCAGTAAAAGAACACAAAGAGAAATAGTCCCCAGTTACATGTATTAGCCCTGCTACTTTATGTTTTAAAGTTTTTTATGTAATATACACAGCTAATATAAATTCTTATGATCACATAGAAATTCAACATACCCACAGGTATTAGATGTCCATATTTATTACTTGCAGCAGTGGGAGTAGTGATGTCTTAAATGAGAAAGTTTATGTCAAACCTTGAGAAGAGCTGAACCTGCACTTTTACTACAGGGAAAGTTATTAATACCTCTCTAAGACAGGTTTGGAGTGTGATACTGAGTCACAGAACCTCACATGAGATTTTGGAAACTGCAACACAATTCTTTCTTCATTTTCATGTTAAAAAGTTTTATAGTGTCTGAGATGCACTGTCCAGTAAGTAATTTTTCCTTTGTTTATTAACGTCTGTTGATTTATGCACAGTGAGATGGATCATGAACTGGATGGCAGTTAGATGGCAGAGGTCAGAGGGTTATGGTCAACGGTGCAGAGGCTGGTTGGAGGCCTGTAGTTAGTGGGGTTCCCCAGGGGTCAGTGTTAGGTCCAGTCCTGTTCAACCTGTTCATCAATGACCTGGATTAAGAGACTGAGTGCACTGTCAGCAAGTTTGCTGATGATACCAGACTGAGTGGAAGGGCTGACACACCAGAAGGCTGTGCTTCCTTTCACTGAGACCTGGACAAGCTGAAGGACTGGGCAGAGAAGAACCATGTGGCCAAGAAGGCCAATGGTATCCTGGGGTGTATTAGGAAGATTATGACCAGCAGGTCGAGGGAGGTTCTCCTCCCCCTCTACTCTGCCCTGGTGAGACTGCATCTGGAGAGAAGACTGAGAGGCAATCTCATCAATGTTTACGAATATCTCAAGGGTGGGTGTCAAGAGGACAGGACCAGACTCCTTTCAGTGGTGCCCAGTGACAGGATGAGGGGCAATGGGCACAGGCTGAAGCATAGGAGGCTCCATCGAATATGAGGAGAAACTACTTTGAGGGTGCTTAGAGCACTGGAACAGGCTGCCCAGAGAGGTTGTGGAGTCTCCCTCTCTGGAAACATTCAAGACTTGTCTGGACACATTCCTGTGCGATCTACTCTAGGTGAACCTGCTTTAACAGGTGGGTTGGACTAGATAATCTCCAGAGGTCCCTTCCAACCCTAATCATTCTATGGTTCTGTGATCTGTTATTAAGCTTGAGAGGGTTTTCTTGGCTTCTGGTTTTAGGTTACATTAGTTACTGGATATACCATTAACTAAAGGACTAAGGGGTTTTTTGCTTTTTGCTTTTGTTTTTGTTTTTAAATGACTATAATATTGCCTGTTTTTATTTTTTAGAGATCCAAACCAGCCTGTTCCACAGGATACAAAGTTCATCCACACAAAACCCAACCGCTTTGAAGAAGTAGCCTGGTCCAAATACAATCCTAAAGACCAGCTTTATCTGCATATTGGCCTGAAACCGCGAGTTCGTGATCACTACCGAGCAACAAAAGTTGCTTTCTGGTTGGAGCTTGTACCTCACCTTCACAACTTGAATGAAATATTTCAGTATGTTTCCACAACAACAAAAGTCCCCCCTCCTGACATGACATCATTTCCTTATGTGACACGACGTTCTCCTGGTAAATTGTGGCCAGCCACAAAACGCCCAGCAATGACACCTGCCAACAACCCCAAACATTCGAAAGACACCCATAAAACAGCTCCAGAGGATACAACAGTTCTGATAGAAAACAAACGAGATTACTCCACGGAGCTGAGCGTCACCATTGCTGTGGGGGCATCCTTGCTTTTCCTTAATATTTTAGCTTTTGCTGCGTTATATTACAAGAAGGACAAGCGGCGTCACGAGACTCACAGGCGCCCCAGCCCCCAGAGGAACACAACCAATGATATTGCACACATACAAAATGAAGAGATTATGTCGTTGCAGATGAAACAGCTAGAACATGACCATGAGTGTGAATCGCTGCAGGCCCATGACACACTGAGATTAACCTGTCCTCCTGACTACACGCTTACTTTGAGAAGGTCCCCAGATGACATCCCACTAATGACACCCAACACCATAACCATGATTCCAAATACATTGACAGGAATGCAGCCTTTGCATACTTTCAACACCTTCAGTGGAGGACAAAACAGTACAAATTTGCCCCATGGACATTCGACCACCAGGGTATAGCTCAGCCCTTCTCCCTCAACCCTCACAAGCCGCTTGGAAGAAAGAAAAAACAAAAACAAACAAACAAAAATTTAAAAAGAAAAAAAAAGAAAAAAGAAAAAAAAAAGAAGACGAAAAAGTTATTATATGATCCATTGAACACCTTGTCAAAATCTAACGTAAAAAGTAAAAGAGAAGGACAGTCATTATTTTCTTACTGATCCTTTCCACAGAAACTCGCTGATGTTAAAGATCGACTACAAACCCTGTGAAATGTGAAAAGTGCACATTGCTGTTACGATACTGCTTTAAGATATCAGCCACTTTGATTGAAAGTTGAGGCCAGGAGTCGTCACTTAAAATGGTGTTTTGAGTGTAACAAGAAAAGCAGAGTCTTCTGGAACACAGAGCCAGTGACTGTACAGGTGTTTTGTTTTGTTTTTTTAATAAATAAAATAATTAAAAAATTCTTTATGTGCCATACCATGAATGGCCCTTGTTAAAACAGAGACATCACCATGGGCTTTTATCCAGCATATGAAGCTGTAATCCAGATGGGGGAAATAGAATTTTATTATTAAAAACAAAAATGAAAAAAAAAAAAAAAAGAGAAGGACTGACTATGCAGTAAAATACGTATAGTTCTGTGCAAAGAGATGACTTGCCAGCCTGAACTATATTTAAAGAAACTTTGTAAAAATGTACATAGCTGTGAGTTTAAAAACAAACAAACAAAAGAAAAAAAGAAGCTTTTATTGATGTTTTCAGTTTGAAAAGAGCTTTTAGAAAGATTGTGCATTCGGTTGTGACCTATGTGTATATACATTAGTCATATCACCTCTGTTTCCTCCAAGCCCAAAGGAGGAATTTCTTCTTAATTACTAGTGGTAAGCGAAAAACCATGCGTTTTTTCTAACATATTTCATTTATATGAGGCCATGGTGTTATGCAGAGGATACAGTTGTCTGTGTGACCTGCATATTTTCTCTCCCAGGTTACACTAGTGCATGTTAAAGTATTCATAGGAGATTGTTGTTCTTTTCTGAAACTTTTCTTTTCTATAATTTAATTTTGTGTTAGCCTTTGTTAAATTGCAACACAGCTATGGATTGGAAAATAGAGAAAAAAATACACAAAAGAGAATAATAACTGTTTTAAGCTTATTGAACTGAATCAAGAAACATCCAATAATACATATTCAGAGTCCAGTTTGTAGTACTTGATTGTTGTGATACATTAGGAAGAGTTTTGTGCCCTGACAAAAGCAAACAAAGCCTGTGTTTTGATCAGCCTTATCTGGGGAAAACTAGCTCCATATTCACCAGCAGCTACAGTGGAATCTCAGCTCAACTACAGCGGAATCTCAGCTAAGAAAGCACCTTCTTAGCTTTGCTAAACAAAATAAAACTGCAGTTTGAAAGTGGGGAAAAGGTGGGTTGATTGGCTGGCTCTTTTTTAAAGTATTCAGAAATGGTTGGTGTGTGAAGAACTTCTCTGCCCAGTATCCTGGTTTGTGCTTGAGTGTACCCGTCAGAAAATACTTCTTTTTGCTGGTTACACAGCAGTCCCATAGCCGGTAAACATTATGGAGAGAGAAGCAGAAATGTCATCAGCCATTCTGCATCTGAATAAAACTGGAAATCCCAGAGACCATCACTCTCAGGAAGGGCAAAATTCTTAACTAGTTATTCCCTTCTGCCCTTCCTTCCCTAGGAAACCAGGGGTCAAGCAGAGCTATTGAGCAGAGAAACTTAGCAGTTTGATTCAAACAACTGATTTGAGTGTGAAAAGCCAGAAATAAGTGATCACAGATGAAGATTGCTTTATATTTTATCTTCGAAATTTACTCCATCATCAAGAGACAGTAACCAAAGATATTTGAACAAATTGGTCTGCACTTGAACATGATCATCCCAGATGTATTTTCTGTTATTAATTCACAACTAAGCTGCATCAGTATCGTGTATCCCATAAGTATCTAACACAAGATGCCTTGTACATCATCTTGTTTTCTATGCTTTTTGTTTTGTAACAACATGTCCTGGATTAGTCACCCCGACAAAATCAAAGAGAAGGTGATTCACTGAGATCTATTCATCTGCACAACTCCTTGTTGTAGAAGGCAGTAAAACAGATTCCAAAGGAAATAAATGTGCTATAAACCTGACCTGGATGCTCAGGCTGGAAAGTGATGCAACAACCCCAAAATAGAACTAGTAGCAAATGGAAAACTATTTTTTTGGTTTAGTTTGTTTTTTTTTACTGATCCATCACATAATGTTATTAATGCTACTCTGTATACCAGGCCATTTCCACCACCTATGTAATGCCTCAGCTGAGATGCAGCAGTTCATAACTCTTAAAAAAAAAAAAATAAAAAAAAAAAAAAGGTAAAAAAGAAAAAAGTAAAAAAAGGTAATGATGCTTGGCATCATAATCAGTTGGTTATGTTTGTAATGTGAATTACAGTATTTGTTTAGTACTTCCAATTGTCTTCTGCTAGCAATATGTACAGTACTGTGTCAGGCTTGTGACATTTGGTAAAAAAAGTTCCTGTAAGTGAATGATTTTAGCTTTTAAAAGTAATTACAATCAAGTTGATTTAATAATTTAATACATCTGGACTGATGTATGATTTATAGAGGGAAGAGATTTATAGGATCTTCATAGAATTCTATTACAATGATATCAAAATATACTTTGCAAACTGTAAAAGAACAAAAGTACTTTCCCAGGCTTATATTCTTGACCTTAAAAGGCACGCAGGGTTTAATGGTTTCTTCAGTTATTGTTTTGCAATTTTTTTGGTTTTTGCCTTAAGTAATGATAGAAGATATATATGGCTGGACACATATGTATAAACTTTTCAGCAGCATTTTTAATAATAAAATATCACAGTATTTTCTAATGCTTTGTGCAAAGAACTACGTGTTCATCCTTTTGTGTAGAAAGTCTTTCAGAGGTGTGTTTTCTGCCTCATTTCCATTTCATTATCTAATGTAAACAATGCCTTGATACACAGTACAAAAATATTAAAGTAACAGAGGTTGCACTTTTAAGTTAGCATTGAGTTTTCATGGCTTTTGTAGTTCCATGAACTGACCAATAAGAGGAAAGAAATTCAGAAAATGAAGATACGAGAGAATAAACTCCATATATTTATTACCTGTATGCACTGCAACTCCCATTGAAGCAATGGTTTAATTGTTCTGTTAGTATTTTGTGTAGCAGCTTCCCAATGAGTGTACAGCTTAGCAGCTGAGAAATGTATCTTCCAAATTAGAGATCAAAATAATTCAGATAAGTCTAATACATCCAGCCTCCACAAGTAAATATACTTTAGTTTTATTTTTAAAATTATATAGACAATGAGCTTTGTTAGATAAATACGTAGGAGAAGCAATAGAAGTTACTCAAGAGATTTACATATAATGCAGGTATGTTAATATCATTCTTTCATCAAAAGTTGAGCAAGTAAATATAGTTTCTTCTTTTATGGTTAAATTCTGTTTATCAAATGTTTCCTTTCACTGGAAAGGTACATAGACATCTTAGTAATTTGGGCTGGGTATTGTTTGCTTTCTGTAACAATTCTGCTGAGTAGAGGTACTAACAATATTTGATGAATTTTAAGCATATTATTAAGGAGTATTTGCAAAAAGCAAATTCTGAATGATTCCTATCAGATTTTTGATATGAAGAATCAAGCTTCTGAGATAGAAAGATATCATGTGCCTACTGACCTAATCAAGCAGCTTGAGTTTTGAATATTCAATTTGTATATAAAGCTTTTGCAAATAAACTGCAGATTTAGAATTGTTCAGCAGATCTGTTTAATTACAGGTATACTTCGAAATTCCACAGCTTGTTCTAAGAAAATTCATGCACAAAAAAAGGGGTTGCAATTATGTCACTTCTGTGAATTGTTCACCTTAAATTTCAGGGTGAACTCAATAAATTACCTTCTTTTCAGTTAATCAATTTCACATTAAAAAAGGGAAAAGCTTCAGAAATCTGTTCATACTAATTAAATATTGTGTTATTTCTTTACTGTCTGAAATATAAATGTGCAGATGAGTATGTTCCTATTTAGACTTTGCTAAGAGTATGACCAATTAATGGTATTTAATATCACATAAAAGTCCTATGAAATAATACCATGACAATTATGTGCTTGTCTCAGATTTGTAGTTTTACATCTGTATTATTTAATTACTGGCAACTGTTTCTCATATTTTCATCTACAGCTGTTTGACATCACAAACCTCATCAGCCTGAATCTCTCCAGAGACCATTAGCAGCTGGTAAAAACTGGGATTTTCATCCCACTAGAAATTATGATATTATGTATTTAATATCATAATATGTTAAAATGCTTCTCATCACCTCAAACTAGCCTGAAAACAAGATATTAACCTTTTATTAATGAAAATTAAAAATAAAGAAGGGGTTTGGAATTGTCTAAACATCTTGTTTGAGCTGTAGCATAATAAATAACATTTCACTTCGGGATGAAGTTTTGATTCAAACCATTTTGTTTGGTGTTCCATTGTGGTCAGGAAGGTCATCACTGTGTCTTCTGAAAATTATATTTTAAGGACATTATGTTTTCTCTGTCTTTTATAGCCCAGCCAGACTATTTTATCCAAATTTTGCTGTGGTAAAGAAACCTGAATCACTTAGGGATGACATAGACACAATCCAGTCATAAAGTCCAGACTAGAGAAGGAATTTTGTCATAAAAAAAAGTAAACTACAGCTCCCCTGAGACACAGTGGTAATTAAGGAGAATATTCATTAATATTCCAATGATTCAAATGTAAAAATAACATAACAAATTAGGTACATTTCATTTTTTCAATGGAAAGTTGATGGATTTTTCCAATATCTACATTTTCTCAACCTCATTTTCTACCCTTTCTGCATGAAGAATGGCAAAACATTTTCAGCCAGTTCTAGTTACTTCTGGAATATCCACTTATTTAAATAAGAAATTAAATAGATGGTACCTTTTTGTTTTCCCTCCTACATGAAGACCCTCAAGTGCTGAAAGCATAAAAAGAACTTCCTCTACTGCATTTTATCAGGAATTATAGGTTATCCAGATGCTTCAAGGTAGTCCCAAGAAACCAGGTTTAAATAAAAGGTTTTAAATAAAAGCCAGACAGAAAACTGGCATATATTGACTTTAACTTAGAATGGACAGCAGAGTTATGTTTTTCTCCAACAGCCAAAGATATGGTACAAAAATATAGTAAACTTTATCAATCTTTTATTTTTAAAATATTGCACTTCTAGAGACTTTTTTTTCTTTCAGCTTTTGATATCCGATGTTGTGCTTTTTGCTGTACCTCTCACAGCCCTCACTCATTTCAAATCATCTCACATCTTTTATCACTATTTCATCAGATACTACCTCGAGAGGTACCAGATACATTTCCGTGCACGTTTATTGCTGTTGCAACACTTAAATTTTCCCCCAGATTTGTTCCATTCTGTGCTGAATGACTATGACAGAGCATTTCTCATTGCTGTTTTTAGTGTTAAAAAAGTTCCACTGAGGAAGTATTTCGGTAACAATTTTCATCATCTTTGAAATGTATCAGTCTCCATGGCTATCTGCACTTTGTGCCAGCCCAACAGCTTAGATTTGACATAGTGTTTGTCTTAGTGGGAAGTGTTGGCTTGGATCCAGACTCTCCTGTTACTCTGCAGTTTATATTACGCTTATTATTCATTGTTGACTCTTGTTTCTTTTCTATGTTGATCTTTAATCAAGTATGAATTAAATTAGCCTGACATGCCATTCCACAGCAACATTTCTCAAACCCTAGAAGGTCATTGTTCTTAATTCTTGTTTAGATACAGCTTATTACACTACCATCAAAACATAAAAACCTTTTAAAGCGATTCATATTTCCTGATTCTCCATCACAGCGAACTAATAGGGGACTGGCACAGTTAGCCTTGTATGAGAAGAACTCATGGCATACTGCCTTCCACTTGGTGGGGACTTGTTTCACATATCTGGGGATATAAATACAATTGCCATTTTCATGCATTAAAATTTCACTACAGCATGTCAAAGGTAAATAAGACCTGAGGTAAAATTCATAGAAGCTGCAGATACTGAAGATGACACTACTGTCTTACACTGGCGATAATTTTATGAAGGCAGCGATGTGCAGGTTGATAGAAAGCAGCTGCATGAGTACTTAGTACACTTGAGTCACTGGATGTCTCACTCCGGAACATAGAGTGGGATTTGTGGATTTAAGGAAATGAAGATGATATTGCAAAAGTATTTTTTATGGTATTTGTGCCTTCAAGAATGCCTGTGAAGAGCAGCAAAGAAGCTGCAGGAAGAATGGTTGAAAATAAGTAGGAATAAAATGCAAATTGTTTCTAAATGAATTTGACAGGAAGAAATATATGATATGACCTTAAAATAATGTGATGGATTTCTTCTGTGTGAAGGGTCAGCAGAAAAAAATAATAAGTATCTCAAAGGATACATTTTTACAGGGAGTAGTCAAATGAAATCACTACAGATAATGACATTATAATGGGACTTTGAACAGAGACTTTGTGTCATAATGCTATGCCATATGGATTTAGATATGTCGAACATAATCTACGGTGCTCGTTTGGGTATTGAGAAGTATAAAATTAGATCCCAAGATGCCCTACTTTAGCCAGACAACAGTGCTGCCATGGCAGATAATACAGCAAAGTAAAATGTGCACTTGTGTCTGGGAATGACAAAAGAAACATTCAACTCTTTATTCCAAGAAAGACGAAGTGTCAAACTAATAAATAGGGAATAATGACAATACAAGCCAAGCACAGGTCCTGCCCGGAGAACCACCTTATATGTAGAGGCCAATAGGGATTATGCTACAAATCTGCTTTTTACATCACTTTCCTGGTGGGGGCGGGGAACATTGAGAGGGAAGGTCCCTGGATTAGGCAGTGTTCCAGTAACCACTGACTCTCTCAGGGAGAGCCAGCCAAGCTCCTTACTCAGTTTTCAATAGGGCTACCAGCTACCAGCTGCAAAAAAAGGAGATGTAGACACTCAAGAGCAATGGTCAGTGAGGGAGTTGCTGAAGATGGGACAGCAGTTACTTGCTGAATTGATTTGTGAGGCTTTAATGCCACTCTCTCCCCCATTATAATGAGCTTATTAAAAAATTTCTGTGCTGCTCCCGAGACTGTAGATTCTGCACCATTAATTTAGCAGAAAGTCAGTAAGAATGTGATTAAAAATTAATCAAATAAAAATTTAATTACCAAAAATTAAAGCTCCAGCATGTGTAAGAGAAGAATTACTCAATGTTGCCTGAATCTTATGATCTAACTGCAAGTGTGTCATTATATTTCCAAATCGGGCATGTACAGTAAAAGGGTTTTGATGGAGGCAGTAGGATAAATCATCAGGTGTATATGCACATAGGTAGGATGTGGTGCTTTGTTTACACCAGCTCTATAAAGTGCTTCTTCAGCAAATAATAAGTTTGAAGTTACTTACCTTTTTTTGCTGAGTCTGTGGGATGTGAAGTAATATATGCCAGGGATGCGTAAACAACAACCAGCAGCTCTCAGACCTGCAACACAGCTAAAGAATAACTAAGACATTAATTGAGGGGACTTTGGATAGCTGAGACCGATATTAGGAACTCGGTCTTCAGGTCCCGCTGTTAACACACCTTCCACATCTTATGTGTAATGAATTTTCCTGTTGAGAACTCTTTCTTCCTCCAAAAGGCTGTCATGTAACTAGGATCTAGCATGGATTGAAAACAAGAAATATCTCCTCGGAGAGGTGGTAATATCCCAGTAACGGCACTGGCTTCTGCAGAGAAGGTTTACAAACTTCCTTGGCACTCGGCAGTTTACTAATAGATGAACAATAAGAAACTAAAAAGTCTATTTAATAAGTACCATGTAAGAGACAATGCCAACCACAAAACAGAAATGCAGATGATTTCTATTAATAAAATCACTGTGGTTTAGAAGCACTTCAGTAATTTCAAAACATTCTTATGTATCTGGCAAATCACAATAATCTGGAGACTGTGGATAATCCTGGAAGGGCAGGTAAGCACTAAAATGCACAAATGTTTGCACTAAACTGACATAATTCTCCATTTTGAGTGGAAGATCTGATCCCATCTGTATTTGTTACTTGGAATTGTTTGGGTTTATGCTTTTTGCATAGTTAGGTAGTTTACACATTCTGAACTTGTGCGGTTTTACTGTCATTTTTTATTTCTTAAAAGTAATTAACAAGGGGAAAATTAACACATTTTAGTCATCCCAATGATTGCCTGAAGGAGACAATAAAGCTGTTTGATAGACAACGTGTTTGCACATGCAGCTTTTTACAACTGTTGAATCCTTACTGATCTATGTCACAGTAAATTCTTTCACATTTTCCAAATGATCCTTTATGAGTAGGTAGGATGGCACTGTCCATTTTAATTTCACCAGAACAGTTGCTTTAGGTCTGACGCAGATGACTAATTATTACTTTCTGTATTGTTTTCTTTTCCAGCTGTTAAAGAACCAAAGTTAACGTATAATAGTATTTTCCTACATCTTGATGAGGTGTAATGTTTTTCTTCAGGAAGAATTTAGAAGCTTATAGAACAAATGAAAACTTATTCAAATAGATAAATAAGAACATTTATCTTTATTTTAAATAAAGTATAAAATTATACTTTAGAAAAACAACAACAACAAAAAAATCCTGTATTGCTTTTACTTCTGTGATTATTATACACCTTCACAACTTTAGCAATTGGTTTCAGAGCAGTTTCTGCATTGCAAGTTTTGAAATGTGAAAATATGTAAACAGTATAATTTTATAGGATGTTTAATTTGGGAAATAAGGTTTTTGGCAGGTATACCGTTATTTTAATATGCAATATGATGATTTATGTGCAAATGCAGAATCTTCTTAGGGAGTCTTGCTAAATGACCTTTTTGGATGTAGAAATATACATATTTAGCTATCTGAGATGTAATCCTACATCTACCTATATGTGTAGATATAACTATGATATATCTATATATGGTTATTATCTGCTTCTTCAATGCCAGTTTTCAGTGTCAGAGTAAAAGGTATTTTCATTTAGGTATTAGGTATGAGTCACAAAATAAAAAAAAATAGCAATGCATTTTGGTATTTAGAAACTGGTGCTTTTAAACATTTTTGTTTTGGTTGGTTTGTTTTTTGTTTTTGTTTTGTTTTTGGTTTTGTTTGTTTGTTTTTCCAAGAAATATACACAAGCTTTTACTCAGAAGATGCACACACAAATGTAACTGAGGGAAAAGTGAGAAGATAACTTATCTGTTTTATTTTCACTCACTTGGTGAAAATAACTCCTCAGCTGCAACAGCTCTGTTGCAGAATCTAGTCCTCAGTTGTTCATCAGAGAAAAAGAATGAACCCCATTCATCTGTGATAAATTAGGTTACAGAAATGAGGGTAAAAGCAACTGATGCAGAATGAACAAAGCCGTGTCAGGAGGATGGCAGGAGCTACAGAAGAAACGTGACTGTTAACCAAGGACAGATGAGGAGGACCTGGGAAGTGATCTAAGCTTGGATCAACTGAACTCAGAAGAAATTCAGAAGAAGAAAAGTATAAAGCAGAAACCAGGAAAAGAACTAGAAGAAGGTAATGCTGAGAATAAAAATTCAGAAAATAGTGCACAAGACAAAGAAGTATTGCTGGACTGCCAACGTGTGTTTGCATTAGTATTTTTTTTTTTTTTAATCAGGAATATACTATTAAAAGAAATCTTCCAATCCCCATTTATCAAACTTTCCTCACAAACTAGACTTTGGTGTGCGTTACAAGAGATCTCAGAGCAAGTGAGCTGGATTCCATTTGCATGAAGGTGTATACTGAAAGATATTATCCAGAAGTGCACTCCATGCCTCCAGGCAAACTACTGAAATTTGTGGATGTAAACACTTCCCCACAGCCATGGCACCAGTCCTTGTCCTTCTCGTACTTACCAGTCTAGCAATTTAGCAATATGAGCTGTAGGTATTTAAAGATAGACTTTTTCCATCACATCAAGGCGAATTCATCCTGCTAAGTGCAGTTCATGGTGCAATGTCTTTGATTTCAGTCACTAAATGCATCCAAAACTTCCAAGTTCTAAAACCATTTACAAACCACTAATTTTTCAATTCTGTTCAAGACTATGAATAGGGAGAGGGCAGGTCCCACCATTGACTTTGCACAGCAGATTATACTGACAAAAGGATATTTTTTTTCCTGTTTTCCTTTAAGTAAATCAGGCACACATTTAATACTATATCTAGTCTTGCTGGTGGTGGTTTAAGGACTCAGCAGCACAGTGAAATTTTGTTGTTGTCTACTTTAGAACCTGAAATGTTTTGTTAAATATTTTAGTGGGAATATGCACCCTTTGTAGTATGGTATATGTTCCTAAAACTGACTTAAAATACCAGCCACCTGCAGATGTTGGGAGTAGACATATACAACAAAATTAAAAAAAACCAAAAGCTTCACAACTTCAAAGGGTTTTTATTTTTTGAATGCCTCATTTTATTTTAACCTTTTTGCTTTATTAAATCTAGGCACTGCCTAACATAATTTTTTATAAGCATTACTTTGCTCCAGTAATTATTTTCATTACAAGATATGGAGGAAATGAATTATGAATTTCAGTGTTAGATTACATTGCTCTTCCCTGCTTACATCTTCTAAGTTAATATCACAGACGTGGAAAACATATTTATCACTCCACTCTCCAAAAGTAACAGATTATTATGTTTTCTGGTTTGTTTTCCGTTTGGTTTTTTTTTTGGTTGGTTGGTTGGTTGCTTTTGGTTTTTTTTTGTACCAGATGTAGTGAGGATTTTTGTGTCAAAGCTGGACTTTTTATTATTTTAGTCTTGGATTTTCCAGCTACAGACACCTGTGCTGACTAAGAAAGGGACACAGAACACATGATTTCCATACTTCCATGACATTAGATCAAATGAGATAACTCCTAGGATATCTCATCATGTACTGCAAAGCCTAAATTTTGAGATTTTCTCAGTTTAAAGAAATGTAGGTAACATGCCTCTTTTGATCCATAAGTTAACATAAGTTAACAACCTCCTTTTTCTTTTTCTTTTTTTTTTTGGTAAAAAACAAAACAAAACAAAACACACCAAACAAACAAACAACACAGCCAAAAATATTTACATAGTAATGAAAGACAAAACTATAGGAGGCATCCTACTCTTGAAGAAAACAAAATTTGCACCTACTGTTGAATCTGATCCACATAATGTGGTAGCCGCTAATCTAAAGGCAGGTCTTCTATGGTCTTCAGAAATACAAATTAACAGAACAATTTTAAAAATCGATTCTCCATGTTGAGTAAGATAGAGACTAAGTTTGATTAAATCCCAGGTTTTTAAAGATGGTACATTTAATCTCATTTAATTTCTCTTTTTCTCTATTTTTGTTTTTTATCTACAGAATAATCATTAGCTTAAACTGTTAAAGGATCTCAAATATACATGTGAAATCTTTAGAAAGAATTTATATAAAATCACCCATTAGTCTAAAGGATCAAAGTAGCTGCTTATATAGAGTTATCATGTTTTATACTCTTGGTGAAATTGAATGAATTAAAAAAAAAAAAAAAAAAAACATTTGAAATTTAGTAGAAAAGGGAATTTTAACCTGAAGTAATACAACTGCATTGAATTTTAGGATTAGAGGGATTATACATGCAATTTGCATGAAGTAATTTCAAATCAAGCAACAAAATTGAACAGGGATATCCTCAAACTGGAGGAAAACATTCTCTTTATTGAACAGTTGAATTATGTCATCATGATCATTATTTGTTTCTGAATATCTGAATCTCCCAATTGCTTATTGTACTGTTTTAATCAGAATAATTTTCTCAAAATGGATTTTGAGGTATATTGGATAAAATAATTAGAAAAGGTAATAAACATCTGCTTTTCATAACCCAATGCCCTTTAGCAGTAAGATAATCGGAGATGATTTAAGCTCCTTATCTTTTAATCATTATAAAGGGGGACCTGATATTATTGTTTTAAAGAAGGCACTAAACAGTCCTTGTAAATGCGAAGTCGAGTTTGTAAACACAAAATAGAAAAGTATTCTCAGCATATGTTCAGAAATATATGTTTGCATTAAGAAAATGCATTTATTGCTGTTGTAGTATTTGGAAAAGAGAGATATTACTGAATTTTCTATTAGTAGCTTTTTCCATGGCAATTATTATAGTATCAACAAATCTAGTGATTTGCACATTTCAATAGCTGATACCTAAACACTACAAAACAAACTGATTTTAAGATTTAGGAAATATAGATGTAAATATGACAGTTTTAGTGGTTTAGGAACTTGCCTCTTATTGACTGCTTCCTTGTTTATAAATGAACAAGATTATTACACCAGCCAAGTGGCATTCCTTCTTCCTGTTCAGCTGCTCAGGCTGGGAATAAGAAGGAAGGCTAGAAAGCATTCAACAGCTCAGGACTCTTCCATCCTGGTTCCACTGTAATCATCCTTCAAGCTATCCACACCTGTGCATGAAGAAATAGTTTTCTGATTTTTGCTCTATGTTCCCTACTAATACCTAGCCTAATAATAAAGAGTAATGCGGTGGGGAGTGGAGAGTGTCACTGCAGTTCTCTCACTCTGCAGTCATTCAGCTATCAGGAACAAAAGGAAAACCAGAAAGATGTAAGAGAAAAGTGAATCCCAGGGAGAAGATGCACCTATAGAGGAGGTAGGAGCACAACAGGTAGGACACACTGTGCTTGGAGAAATAGATGCTGGAGCAGAAAAGAGCCAGACATAAAACTGATGGAGAAATTGAGATGGCGATTGACTTTGATGTCTAGGTAAAACATTAATATTCAATAATTAAAATAAAATTGCTAAAGTAGATTTCCTTTTTTTTTTTTTTTTTCAGACTATGGTAACCACAAAAATTTATGTACTTGCAGAAGGTTAAAAAAAATCTTATTTATGCTGAGCTCTGGAACAGTGAGTTGCATCATTAAAAGCTTGGAGGCTTTAAGACATCTGGATTGTTTTCTGACATCACAGCTGTAGTCATTTTCCCTGGCATTGAGCAAAAAAGAGTGATCCAGCAGCACACAGAATTCATCCAGCAGACAAATATGAGTGTGCATGGTCTCCAGCAGAGCAGGCTAGGCAGGTCAGTAACCATACTATATGAATTTCATACTCAGTGTACCAGCTTTCTAGTGGCCCATTCCACCAACAGTAATTGAAATGACCACAAGGACGTTTGGGAGAGGAATTTAAAATGGAAGCTACAGTCATGGACTGCCTGTATCAAGTACCTCTGAAGCAGTGTTCTGTGAGCTCAGTGTGTGTGGCCAGCAGGCCTAGGGAAGTGACTGTCCCTCTGTATTCAGTGCTGGTGATGCCACATCTCAAATCCTGTGTTGAGTTTTGGGCCACTCACTACATGAAAGACATTGAGGTGCTGGAGAGAGTTTAGAGAAGGGCAACTAAGCCGATGAAGGGTCTGCAGAGCAAGTCTTACGAGAAACAGCTGACGGAGCTGGGGCAGTTTAGCCTGGAGAAAAGGAGGCTGAGGGGAGACCTTATCACTGTCTGCAACTACCTGAAAGGAAGGTAATTGGGAGGGTGTCAGTCTCTTCTCCCAAGTAACAAGTGATAGGATGAAATGGCCTCAGGTTGCTCCAGGGGAGGTTTAGATTTGATATTAGGAAAAATTTATTCACAGAAAGGGTTGTCAGGCATTGGAACAGGCTGCCCAGGGAAATGGTGGTGTAACCATCCCTAGAGGTGTTTAAAAGACACATAGATGAGGTTCTTAAGGACATGGTTTAGTAGTGGACTTCGCAGTGCTAGGTTAATGATTGGGCTTCATGATCTTAAGGTCTTTTCCAACCAAAATGCTTCTATGATCCTATAATTCTATGATTCTACAATTTACAGGGACGCTGTAATGTCCATACATAACAAAGCAGAAGGATTAAATATAGTGTATGAGAGAGATTGGGAGGGAGATAACTATTAGAAAATATTATACACATCTAAGACAAGAACGGAAGACTATACATAAATAAAATAGCAACAGATAAACAATGGGCCTAAAATAAGTTCTTTCATTCTTTCTTTCATGCTTAGGTACCTGTTGGAGAAATATTATGCAGCAGTGTGCAATCTTTGTGTTAGAAATCTCTATAAAGTGTACAAAATAGGTATAGTAATAATAGGCAGAAGAGGCTGGTGAAATGTAGATGTTGTAAGAAAGTGCAAATGTAATAATACTGTGCAAAATATAGGTGTTCCTACATTATAAATGACATAGTCATGACAGTTCTGTGATTTTCTATAACATACAGACTGTTTCGATTCTTTCTTCTTATCTTTTCTGGTATGTGACATACGGGTAAGGTTGGTGAGTCCACAACTGCACAGTGTGAGTTTTCCATGGAAAAGCTGACTGACTGCAATCAGAAGATGAAAAATAATTTTTGAGCATTCTAGAAAACAAGGTACTGTGTTCTGTTCAGGGTTTTTCTTCTAAACATACAGAACAATACCTTAATGTATCGTCATCATCACAATTCATTCCCACTCTTTTCTCAAACTGTAGAACATCATAATATCTTTTACATTATCCACTTACTTCCAGCACAAACTTTGTGAAAAAGAATATCAGTATTCACGGTCAAATGTATGTTTTTCCCTTTCTAATACTTGATATGGAATGTTTAGGTAGAAGAGGAAACACCTGTTTCCTTCTTCTTGTACTGTATTTCATTTTGTAACTCTGCTGAGAACAAAAACCAAACCAAACCAAACCAAAACCAAAAACAACAACAAAAAAAACCAACCCAGGATACAAGATTCCTATCTTAAAAAGTGCTTCAACCACTAGACTATGCTATATAACTGGTATTTAACTGTACTGCCCTTCTTACTCTTCGTCTGTGCACACACATAAAGGTATGCATTTTAGCCTTGAGCCTGGGTGGAGCCAGACAGAGCATGCATATAGACTAAGGAATACATCCAGAGACAGTTTGGTCGTAATGTATGTGACTTGTTTTGTCCTCACTTGCTCACTGTCTTCCCACTACTACCACAAAGGAGCTACTAGGTGAGTCCTCTGGTTCTCCTTGCCTCAGTGCCAGGCTATGACCTGTGAGGAAGCAAAGCAACCCTTTCCTCTCTTGACTGTTTCTGGGAGAAAAAATCATTGCCTTGTACATCTGCAATTACAGCTCTCAAAGCAGTAGGTCTAGCAGATGGTAGAATAGCAGAACACTATACCAGAGATAAAAGACTGAATGAAGAATAACAGCCTCAAGTATGAAGAGGCACCTTATGCTATGAAAACATGCCAATAAGCCTGTGGTGGTCTGTCAAGGGTTCTCCTGGACACAGTTTATAGTTGACAAAAGTACCCTTAGCTCCCCAAGAGGCTGAAAGCTATAATTCCTTGAATTTGACTATTCTGAAAATACTCCTGCCTTCTTTTTGTATTGCATTTCAATATGTACTTCAAAATTAATTGACTCTTGAAGACAATTAAGTATTGTGGAATGCAATTCCCTTAGTTCATTCAGCTATCATGACAAATTTTCTCATACATGGTCAAATGAGCAAATAACATTTAGACATAAACCCTGCAATTGTTAGGTACTCATTTGTCACATTGGAAAGCACTATGTGTTCTTCTGTAAAGCTTTAATTCCACTAGTTCTTTGCCACAGATGTGCGTATTGGTCTAAATCTCTTCCCTCTAAAAACAACAGCAATATTACCACGGAATTCAAGCGTGCTGAACCAAGAAAAATACTCACACTTTCTTAAAAATAAGAAAAATGCTTAGCCATTGTTTTGTTGTTTGTAAACTGAAGTATTTGTCTGTTTGTTTTTCCTCTCTGTTAGAAACTGAAAAGATCACAAGAAAGTTACAGTTAATACAGTATTTCTTGTGTATTTGCAGAATTTTGTTGCGTCTAAAAAACACTTGGCAGTCAATTTTTTTATTAAAAATATCACTGCAACTGGTATTCACATACTAAGTCACGTGATAGTTTGAGTCATAATTTGTCACTGAAGACTGGGAACAATGTTGATTATTACAAAAAACCACACAGTTTTATGAGCACCTTGCTCGATAAAGTACTATAGAAATACTACATTCAGAAACAAAATGAAGCCTAGGGAAAAATTTTCTTTCTCAAAGACTTGTTCAGGTTACTTCACTGATATAAAAGAATAATTTATTCTAGTGTTAACAATTTTTTTTTTTTTCCTAATTCAACAAATATTTCATTTTTATATAGCGACGATTTTCGATTTATTCAGGAAATCTCTTTGCTGGATATATATTCTGAATTCTGACTTTTTCTAATTCATAGTAAAATGGGGAAACTCACATGTGAGAGAAACAGCAAATACCACAGTATGAGACAAAATACTAATTATACTAATTAAATGTTCACTTTAGATTTTAGTATATGCCTGTTTCTGTCAGTGTGTACATTTCATCATTTAGGTTCAATTCACGTAAGTAATATATAATTGCTTGTAAGAATTTCCTACTCAACCAAAAAAAAAAAAGGGGGGGAAAAAAAAAGGAGTGAAAGATAAAGTGATCGATTTTTTATTATACTAGAAATTTTTCGCTGCACTGTATTCTTATTGAAATTTTCAGTATATTTTTCCAGAAATAAAACAATAAAACTTGGTTATCTTTGAAAAATATGAAATCAGAGTGACTTCGATTTTTTATACTCTGTAAAATAGTTTTCTATTTTTAAAACTTCATAACACATAAAGAAGACCAATAGAAGTGAACTAGCAATTTATTCAGTTTACCCTGTGGATTGTACACTATCAGTAAATCAGGCTCATTTGGCCCAAAGAATTGAGCAACATAAATAAAAGGGGAAATGTTGTACCAAAGACACACAACCATACTCATGATATGACATTAACAAACCCACATTGTACCATGACTTACACACAAACACATTCTTAAAAGATTCAGTATAATTCACAAAAGAACAAAGGCAAAAAGACATGCAGTAGTTGGAGAATCTCATCAAACTGTAGTTGAAAAATAAATTAAGCCTCGAAATGGACAAAAGAATAAAAATCACATATGACATTATATTAATCTCACATGTATGTTTGCTTCAAAGTATAATAAATAAATAAAAAGATATAAATAAATAAAAAGATATAAATAAATACAAAACTGTCAGCAAAACAAGAATTTGAGTGTTTCCTATGTGACACAGGTGGTATGTCTAAAAATAATTGTCCTCATTAGCTGGAGTACATTTTCATTTTACGTTTCTTATTTCACAGGAGAGGTTGAAAGTTGAGTTTGATTTGATTTGATATAGGCAACTTGCGCATATGAAACTACAAAAGTAATGTGAAACTCAGTTGTCAACTTGCAATCGACAAGTCTTTTTTTAATAGTACAAATTCAGCCTGACCAGACATATAAAGGCTATGTTTGCCACATATTTTTCTCTCTAATTTAGGAGCAGTGCTCATATAATTTGGTAATTCTGCTTTTTCTTACCTTTTCAATCTTACATTGCTATTCCTTTATGCTGTAATTGGCATCATGTATGACATAGTACTGTTCTGTGAGGGGTTTTGTTTGTTTGTTTGTTATTTGCCTTTTTTTTTTTTTTTTATGGGAGTTATTTCCCATTTTGTTATTTGAGTGCTATTTCAGCAGGTTTTCAGTGAATTTTTAGTCTTTAAAGTCAGCTTCTGTCAGAAGGGAAACACATCATCTCTTCCCTGAGCTCTCCAGTTGCCTTAGTGTTTGGCTTCAAAATAAGTTACCAGCAAAAGATAAAATCAGCACAGGAAACAAACAAATTATCATGACTTTTATTATATCAAGCTATAGGAAAAAGAGGGAAACACTGCCAAATATTTACCCATTCTCCAGACAACCTGGTTTGAAGGTGGAAAGAGATTAAATACTTGTATCTAAATGGAAGTAATTACTCTGCTTGCTCACCAGTGCTTTTCTATATCTTCATTTCAGGTCTTGAACCTGCTCTTATTGACAATCCTCAAAGAAGAAAACTGTTCCTTAATAAAATACTCATACTGTACTCTTTGCTACAGAGTATTACAGTGGACTTCACAGAATCACAAGATCATAGACTGGTTGAGGTTAACTTGACTTGCTTAGCCTGGCACCTCTCCTTTTTTTTATAGAAACCAAAACTTTGTGGAAATGTTTCTCCTTTCATGTCTCTATTGAGAAGTTTTTCTTTAGAGGCAAAACAGAATTAATCCCCATATGAGACCTACAAAGTGTTTTGAAAATGTCAGTTCTCCTAAATTTCTTGATACCTTGGAAAGGAGAAAGAAGACTGTCTGGCTTGCCTTCAGGAGGAGAAAGTGTGCATGAACAGCAGGTAGAAAAATTTGTTTGTTTGCATATAAATCCCGTTTGATTTTTTTCACCCAGACTTCTACTTCATCTTCCCCAGAGGCGAAGAGACCAAACTACTTCCTACTGCTAAATAACTGTCTTTCTACACTGTACTTTGATACAGACACTACCCTATGGCTGAGCAAAAGGAACAGCAAAAAGATTGAAAATGGAACATAAGGAAGAACATGACTTTCCCTGTATCATGCTTGATTTGTATCCATCACCTTTCTCAGTAGTGTACCACAGGATTCTTCAGGATTTAGTCCATTACTTATAAACGATCTATCCTTTTCCTCTTCAGAGCTTTTCTTCAGTCTCTGAAGAAAACTGAAAATCTTTCTTTCTCTCAAAGAGCTTTTCAAGAACCTGAACAAACAAAGTCTGTACTAGGTTACACTTCGTTAATTTTCAGTAAGGCCAGGCTCATTAGCAGATGGAATTTGGTAAAGCAATGCCTTAACCCATAGTTCTCAAATTTTGTCCTGTGCTTTTTCCTTAAGAATTTTTGGTAGCTTCTTTTTGTGTTACTACTAAAGTGTACTACAACTCAGAGATCTATTAGCTCTGCTTCCTAGCAGGGAATGGAGTTTTTTTCTGACCATGAAAACTTATAACTTAAGATAGGGCCATGAATCAAGCAAAACCATGAAATCTAACCTGATAATCATGATATTGAACTGTATAATTTTATAATCACAGAAAAAAAAAAGACCAAACCCCAAAAAACCCAAACCACAACATTGTTAGTTGTTCTTATTAAAGGACAAACAAAAAATGATGATAAGTTGGAAAGACACAAATAAATGAATTACTCTATGTATTGCATCCTTTTTCTTTTCACCCAAATAATTCAAATTAGCATTACCCTCATTTACATGCTTCTGGCCTCACATGCCATGTTATATTAATGACATTTGCTAAATTGATGCAATACCCTGACAATAACAGCTTGGCAAATCAGTTGTGATTATAACAATAAGAACAGCAACAACACTTTCCTGCCTTCAACTGACTGATGTTATTAATCCTCTGACTCATCATTCTTCATATTTGAACAGACCAAAAAATCTTTACAACCTTGAAATCATCTTTTACCCATAGATGGAAAACTGTCATTAAAATGGGAAACTGTTATTTTCTTTTACCTAACCATCAACATGTCTCTCACCTCCCTAATTTTCTGTAAAGATGTTAAGTCAAACTTTTAATATCAGACTTCGTGTCTACAGGTGATGTTGGTTTACTTCAATGAAAATAATTACCGAAAAGCCTCGAATAGATGTCTGAAGTAATCTCTCTATCTAAAATATGTCACCCTTTTGGAAGTATATTGTTGTTACTGAAACATTTAATTAGTTTTACAGGTATTGTAAACTTCATCTTTTTTTTTCTTGGTATTTGTTGTTCTCCTAAACAATGCCGAAAGTTAAAACAAAAGGTTTTCATGATTTGAAATTGCAAACTGTAATTTTTTTTTTCCAGTAATACAAGACATTCAATATAACCTGAAATGAGATTTTGAATTTAAATAGGTTGGACATGAACCTTTCTTCTGTGGAACCAGATAGTGATGGCTTTAGTATTCTAATATACATTCACAGAATATCCTTCAAAGATACAGCCATACAAGATACTATCAAGAAACAGAGCAATTGGAAGGATTTTCTGCTTTTGCTGTTTATTGTAACCTTCCCATCAAAAGAAGCAAGCAATCTCAATGTTTCAGCTTTTACAGAAAGTCAATATATTATTTTTTTTTCTCCCTCTGATTTTATCTGTTTTAAAGATCTGATAGACAAAAGTAACAGAAAGATAAGGAAAATTCTTAATAATGTTGCTAAACTTACCATTTATGTTTCTGGCTTGTGCATGAGGAAGAACCATTTTAAAAGGAGAAGAACTGTCGTAGAATGCAAGGAGAAAATGTTGTCTCTTTATTCTACTAGCTAAGTAGTTTATAATAAGTGTCTCATATGCAAAGCATCAAAGTATTAAAGAGAAAATAAAACCAAAATTCATTTTACTAGGTCCTATAAGGAATCCATCCTGTATTTTTTCAGATATAATATTTACTAGCATATTGTAAAATTGAACATCATGTGGCTTGATCAATGGGACTTTGCTCCTTTCGCTTCAGAACTCAAAGATTAACAATAGATCTTATCAGTAGGATGTCTTTCTTCATCATTTCCCTTGGACATAATTACATTTCATAATTTTACTTGTCACTGCTGTTTCTCATAATTTATCCTTATTCAGTGATGAATACCTCTCTGTGGATGTCTGTGTTAAAGTATTTCATATGATTTTGCAAAAGTAATGCAAAACTGCATTGCGTTTCTGCTGCTGAACTGCGCCACTTTACATTGTAAGGCTCCAGTGTTATATAATATAAGCTCCACTACTGTTGCTTGGGATAAAGAAATCAGAAGAAACTTTACTGAAACAAGTCAAGTAGATGCCTTCTACTGAGAAAAGGTACAAATCATTCAACCTATTGCTGCCTATGAGAAGTTTTCTTTGGGACTGAGTCTGTAATAATTAAAATTTTTAAAGTGTTCTGAATTAAATGGGTAATTACCTTCCCCCTCATCTCATTCCAGATTGACTGAATTTTTTCCTGAGTGTTGGAATGGAAAGATAAAAAATAGAAACTAACAGTTTCAAAGTATAGGATTTCCTTTTTTTGAAATATTTTGCTATTTTAAATCCAACATGTAGCAATTGTTAACATAATGTATTTCTGATTAAAAATGCCCTTCCAAATAAAATACAGTGGCTTATAACTTACAGTATTTCTGCTTCAGAAAAAGCATTCAGTAGGGCTTTATTGCCATTCCTGGGTAAATCAAAAGTATTTTAATATATTTTTGTTCATCAGAAGAACTAAAAAATATAAAGTGCTAATGCAGCATTGATCCAGTGCTATATATAATACTTACATAACACGTCAACATCATATTTTTTAATTTGCTTTCCTTTTTTTTTTTCTCTTTGGAGGGGTGGTTGGTCCTATTAAATATATACTTTCCTAGCAAATTTCCTGACACAGCAGCTTGGCTTTTGTTTAATATTTAATCATGCTATATATCCTCCTTGCTACTAATCTTTGTGCAAAGAAAATATTGCTAGGATATTAACTGCCTGCTGAAAACCTGCAACTTCTCCTAATGAAGTACTACTCTCAAATTGTATTTACCTAGCACTCATTTTTTTCTTATTTTTATCTTTCAGACTGTCATGTATGTTAGGGATCAGTCTGTCACATATCCCCAGAATATGTCCAAAATCATGTCTCCTATTTTGTCATGATTAATGCTTCCTGTTTTTTCATGATGTAAAGAGGATCAGGGATTGGATGAGCAATACAAGGAATAAAAATTCTGAACAACATACAGAAAATTGCTCTGTACGGATGAGATAACCATCCAGATATACAGCAGGCAAGAATAATAACAAGCTGTTTTAAAACACTTTTTTTTAAATTCAGGGAATGGAACCCTTGGATGGAGCTGTGACTTTTTGAATGTAGTTTTGCCTGAAACTGAAACTGTTTGAAAACAGACATTTTCCTGGCAAGATTTTCCTTGTGCTTGTCTTACAGTTATTGTTTCTCCTTCATCTTCCTGTTCCCACAAAAAGGTTCCCCTTTAAATTATTTAAGTTTTTCACACAGAAACCAGCCTAAGCTTCCATATTTCTTTGTGACTATTGCAGGCCATGCACCTACAGATGCAACAGGGACAAAATGCAAAAAAAAAAATCGTCTATGAGGGAAGAAAAATTGATTTTAGTATGGTTTGGAAGAGAAAATGGAAACAGAGTTAGCTGGACGGGTTAAACGTGGAAGGGATAGATAGGAGTCAAAGATGATGAAAATCGTGGCCAAACCACAGTAGAATGTACTCCTTCCTGATTCCAGTGAAAAGTCCTAGAAAGCTGAGTTAGGTGATCCTCTGGGGACAGCAAACAGCCTTGTCTCTTTTTTTTTTCCACTAAAAGGGGTTTCAGCAAAAAGCCGGTGTGTTTTCCAACCATGTGAGCTGTTTTCCATTCTGGAAGTGTGAAAATTTCCCATATATATTTTATTCTGCATGCCAGTCTCATGGATACAGAGATATATTAAGCATCAAAAGACATTAAAGCAAGAATGTTCAGGAAATATAATCCAATCATCTGTTTCTGTGACCTGCAACATCAAGGCTACTGTTATTGGTATTGTATGTTCTTCTGCACACGTCTATTGAGATTAAGACATAAACAGGAGAGATATTATATTTCAGATTCAGACACTGAACTGTAGGTGCTTCTAATGTTGGGGTCTACAGTACACTCTAGATTGTCCATCTACAATATTGTCTATTTCATAGTCAGCTAAATTTACAGAACTAGTGTATTCATTCTGAAGTAGAAATTTACAGGTCAGCTGAGGACCTTTTTAGTTTTTAGGCATAGTATTGCCTAGAGCTTTGATTATAACAACACTTTACAGAGGTGCCTTACCTGTAGATTTAGGTTCCAACAGTCTGTCTCTGAATCTCATCCGTGGTGTCCATGATGATGCAGAGCCACACACCTAGCAACTCAGAACATCCCAAATATTTCCAACATTTATAGTGAATAGGAAGCCATAGTGCTATCTCACCAACATACCTTAAAATAAGTGAGATCTTTTATTCTGCGGTATCATGAGGGCAATTAATTTATATGTTGCTATTTTTTCTCTATTTCATTTTTTTCAATTCCCAAATAAAATATTTATTTATTCTTGTTTAATCCCTATTTCATATTGCTTCTCTTTTTAGTTCTGTTTCTTCATCTAATTAACATTTTACATCTCTTGATTTCTTTCCTGGATTTGAGCAATTTAGTCTTACTAGCACTTACAAAATCAGAGTTAAAACTTTGAACAGATTGCTTACTTATATGAGTAGTTAATTTGGCATTACGTAGAAATTCATACATAATAAGCCATCTTTAACCTTTTAAAATTTAATATGAACACTACAATATGAAAGAAATATTTTTTATTAATTGTTCTTACACTGTTTTGAAACAACTTATAAGAAGGATTTAGATAATGTATTTTAGTACTTGTTTTTATCACCACTTTGTGTGAAACTAGCAATATTCCACAGGTCCCTTAACACTGTATCTCTTCATCTAATATATTCTGAAATCATAGCTATCTATCAGAGTCTTAGCTTGAAGAGACAATCACTATAAGTATGTTCCAAGTTGACTCATAAACTTGGCAGTATCTTTTTTATATCCTCTGGGAAAAGTCTTGTCAAATGTCTAACCTAAATCTGTATAACAAATTACAGATAATGTTTTGTCTTCGTCTTTTTGAGTTTTTACTTAGTAGTCCACTGATTTTAATTTTACAAGGAGATTGTGATAAGGTCCTAGGCATCCAGATGCAAGCATCCTTCAAAGGAGTAATATCTGAATGCAGTTACCGAGCAAAAAGTGGTAGAGGTGACTTTAAGTCATAAAAAGCTTGAATCCTGTAGATTAACACATCCAGTCTGGTGAGGAGTTGCAAGCCCTGATTTTTTCCTACACAAGAAACTCCGAGAGGGAGCAGGAGAGTGAGACCATTCTAAGCTAGAACAAAATACTTAGCTCAACTAGAGCCCAGAATTTTTAAGGTATTTATATCGTAGTGCTATTTAGATTTATGTTGTCTGAAGACCAGACTGTGGATGGATGTAGGTACATCCCACAGTACATCAATAGAAATAATTCATTAAATATCTTTTAAATGCCTTTCTAATGGCTCCAACTCACAAAAATAGTGCAGTTCAAAATCCAGCCAGAGCACAAACCAATGTGTCTTCAGTTTATCCTCTCTTCTACTTTTTTTTTTTTCTACCTCTTGTTTGCTGTACAGTCTGTTCAGTTTTGTCTGAGACAGATCCTGAATGAGGACAGTTTACAGCCTAATGTATTAAGACAAAATCTGTAGATGCTCTTTTTCAAAAAGGCAGCATGATTCAATAACATCTTCAGAAGTCGACTGTCTGGTAAGTGTAGGAATCTCTGAGGGAAGGGACCACACTGGAAGAAGGACAAACCCCTTCCTCAGAGCAAGTCGTCTCCACTAAGGCAACAAAACTGTACATCCCAACTTGATAAAATAATCTAGTATGAAGAGTTTAGGTAATATACTCTTCTATAAATTATTTACTTTAAAAAGATGAAATCTGGAGAGACAAAATATTTGTGAAAATCTTCAGTGAAAAAAATGTATCTTATGTTAATTGAAGGTTTCATATCAACACTTTCAAAGTGATTTTTTTTTTTAAAAAAACCATCTTTATCCATTTGGAAACTTTTAAAAATAATAAAATAATAGTGTTTTCCTTTCCCCATACACAAGGAGAATTTTATCTAGGGCAAAGGCAAGGTTTTGTTTAACATTTGATTGCTCTATGAAGATGAACACAGATATTTTTCTAATCATCACAACTTTTTCTCTTTTAAACCTAGTTAAAAAATGCAGTGCCACAACCAAAGACTCATTTTCTTGTACAGATCTGCTTAGGATTCTGAGTCCCCTTGAGTTTCAATGAGTCTTTGTGTTTGATACTGTCCCAGTGAAATCAATGAGTGCAGGATGAATCCCTTTATCCCCCATGCACTTTATAAATGCATGAGTCACACACCATGCAGCGAGGGAAGTGAGGCTATCAGCCAGAATTATCAGGACTGAAGCCAACACTGCTTTGTTGATCTGCTCGTAGGAAGAAACACAGAAGAATGTAAATTAGTCCTTGCACTTTGCTGAAATGAAGTGCACTACTTAATGTTTCTAGATGCCCCAGTTCCAGCCAAACATCCCCAAAATGCTGCTACATTCTAATTTCCCAGACTGTTTTATAATGACTGTAAAACCACTTTGGTGGGAGTTCTGCTTATTTTTGTTAGCATCTTTGGCAATTAAAAACCCCATATTTCCCATTCTCTATATATGGCAGCTTTGACATATAGATTTATGTGACACCTTCATTGGTTCCTCACTGTTTTAGAGATAACATTTAGTAATTCTAGATAAATAACAGATACACACACAAAAATCACCTATCAGTGTATTAGTTTTGAAATTTACGATAGTGCTTGACAGAACCTAATTATACTGAGAGTTAGTATTACAATGCTTTTCAAAATATTACTGAAAACAAGTGTAATCATGTCTTAGCTACTTATCTATGTCAAGATATTAATTCTCTCCTTGTGCAGAAAGAATACATAGAGAACCTATGGAAAAAAAAAAATTGACTGTAAATATTAGAGTCCAGCGGATAGTCCTATTGTAGATGTATTTATCAATTAAAAAGAAGCAATAAAAAAATATGAGATTAAACTTGTGTAATCAAAAAGAATAATTTAACAAGAACATGACCTGTTTGTATGAGCTTCAGTTTCCATGTACCACGTTTCAACAAGCTAACAAGGGAGGAACATCTCCTTATAATGAGCATCTCCATTGCCATGGAGCATTTTCCTTGATTATGTTGGATCAAAAAAGAACCTTTTAGCAACAGAGGAGTATTATGTTCAATGTTTAGAATTAATCCAGCTCTGAGTTGGATTAACTGGTCCACAGATTCTTTGGGCAGACCACCAGAGCACAGAGAACAATGTATATAATGGAACTTTCTGAAATTATTTCCGGTCCAGATATATTCTCTTGTCTCTTCACACTTATGAAATACAAAAGGGAGGGCTTTAAGCCTGCTGGCAAGTTAACAAGTTCTTTGCCAAAAGTCATTAGTGCCAAATAATGATGAAGTTACATGGGCATCTTGCTTTTGCTTTCAGAATTACCTGTTTCTCAAAGCTAATTATTTATCCCTTCCAGCTCTATAAAACTGGCAGATCACAAACTCCGGTAACCAAATACTTCAGTAATCCCTTAAAGCCAATTAAAGACAGGAAATTAAATGAAAAGTAAATAAAGAGGTTGGAGGAAATTCCTTTTTTCCCACATTTTCAGTCCAATCATACTTTCGATAGTTGCTCATACTAGAACATGTCATCAGGATTTTACAGGTAGAAGAGAGGTTGATGCAATCAGTATCTTACCTTCTTAGCACCAGCCTTCCGCTCTGCCTTCACAGAATAAGGAAATAAGGAATAAATGAATTCTGGCTTGCAAACTGGCAAAAACAGCACTTCATTCTTTACCATCCTCTTCTTTTAGACACACTGAATTCCCCCAGGGGCTGAGAGGAGGATCACCATACCTGACACTATTGAGACATCTAAAGACACTGCATGACAACCGTCCCTTGGGGTGGGTAAATTAAGATTGTCAGTGCTTATTTACAATCATTTTGCCCTGCTATTTGAAAACTTCTTTTTGAGTAAGAAACATGTTGAAAAATAGTTTTAAAGATGCTTCTGACAGCCCGGTTCCTACTAGAGAGATACTGAGAGAAACAAGAGTCATATGCAGGACCTGAAATAGTGCAGCTACATTTTGTCATGAACCCCTGTGGCAGAGTGGGTGATTCTTTGCATGAGGACATTTTGACATCTGGTGGTGTAGTGACAAAATTAGAGGTTCTGTATGTTGGTATAGAAGTTAGCTGGAAAAAAAAAAATTCTTTAAAAATATCATTATTTTATTACTTAATAAAAACCCACACCACTGCTATGTGCTAGTTTTGGCACAGAGCTCTAGCTTGCTAGTGGTTTGGCCTCTGTGGAATATAGGAATAAAGGAAAAAAATATTTTTCTCTTATTGACTGTTTCGGGCTTCATGCAAGTATGATTAAGACCTGTAAAATAATGCACCTAAAATGGTTCAAAATGAGTTAACTGAGGAAAATCAACACTTCCTAAATTGTAACAACATTTTCTAGTTGGCAAATTGGTTGTTGGAGAAAGTTCTATTAAATCTAATAGAAGCTGTCTGATAGAAAGAAGAAATAATGGAAAACATCCCTAGCCAGTCTGATTTCTTTAGTATTTCTTGGCACCAGAGTAATAAATGGCTCTGTTTAAACAGAGCGAAGTTATATGCATTGTCTTGTCTCCACTCCAAATTCACATGCACAGATTTTTTTTTCTACTCTTCTTTCATTAGGATTTCCTGACAACAGAGAAAAACAAATCTTGAACTAGAAGCTGAGTTATGTGAGTACCTAAATTGTTTGTTTGCAGCAACACAATGTGAATTATTTATTCTGACCACTTAGATTGCTTGTGCAGTTTAGTCCAGTGTAATTTTAAGACTGTAAGTAAAACCATGTCAGTCAGGTTTTTTCAAGTCGATATTAAACAGAACTCCTCTGAGAAAAGAAACAAGAAAAGAATCAAAACCTTAAATGATTAGCATCAGGTTTTTGATTTCCAGCTGTATCAAAAACCACAAGTGAAGACACTATTAAATACTGGTTTGTTTCTGAGCTACAATTAATTACACTAAATGCAAATATTACTTGACAGACCAGTGCAATAGAAAAGTTGTTTCTCAATCTTCCAATGAAATCTGTTGTTTTGTTTTGGTTTTAATAAGTCTTCTTCAGGTTTAGAGAACAAACATATAATATATCAGATCTACCTGTTTATCAAATTAAATATCTATTTAAAACCAAAATAAAGGTATTATATTCAAGCTACATCTTCTGAATAAGAAGTGGGTCTGTAGGAGGAAGGAACACTAAAAAAAGATTTCTAATGCTTTCATTATCAAAAGTTCTAATGCATTTCTGAGATAAGAGTTTAGCTTGAGAGCTTCATATAGTTCTGATCATTAAATATTATGCAGAAGGAAGCTATTTGCATGATAACAACTCGATGAACCTTCCTGCTTTTGAGGAACAGAATATTAAAAGTTGTTCTCCTGTAATTAAATTCAACCAAAAATTTAAAGGCTAAGTATAAACTGACCTAAATTGAAAACATGCTACATTATGTCCTTGTTGCATCAATTGCCCAGATTCAGGCCTGTTTGACAGGCACTTTGTAATCTTCCTAGTTACATGCACAAATTCCATAAATACCCAGAAACCAGGTGGTAAAGGATATGTAGAGACCAGGAGGGTGGAGGTGGCAGTGGTATTTACCTGGAGTTACAGCCCTTATACCTAGTATTCCTGTGAAACTTAAAACAAACCAATAAAAACCAACAAAATCTATTCCAATTCACCCTGTACAAAAAGGAAATAACTAAGTCACTAAACAGGAAGAAATGAAATAAAAACATAAACATTTAAAATAATATAAGAAATATTTGAGAACTGAAATCGAACTTGTGACACATTTTAAGCATATGTTTTTGAGACAATTAGATTAATTTTAGGCTACTATACAAGGTATACCACAAGAACCATCAGAAGAGAAAACGAAGATTAAACTGCATAACAGATTTGTAACATGCATAGATATAAAACAGAAGAAATAGAGGAGGAAAACAAATAGACAAACAAACACAACAACAATAAAAAAGCCCTCCAAATTTTAGAAAGAAATCTTAACGGATTTAGCACTTGTGGAATGTAATTTAACAAGCCTCTATCATAAAAGGGTAAAGCACTATGGATATAAAATCAGTAAACAGTGTAATGCATTTGTTACTATATGAAGATGGGAATACTTTTCCTTCCCCCCTTCCCCTCTTCCTTCTCTTTGTCTGTCTCTCTTTGTTCTGCGTGAGTTTCTACATATTTTTCTTATTACTTGTAATTACTTAATTATTAATAATGATAACTTATAATTACTTATTAATAATATTTCAGTGGATTGTGTATGTTAAGAGAGGAAAAAAAAACCTGAAACTTCTAAATTCATCATTCACTGCATGTAAATACCATAATCATGTTGTCCATAGACAAAAAAAAAAAAAAAAAAAAAGTATATATGTGTGCAACTTCTGTTTAGTTTGTGTTTTGGGACTCAAGTACAACTACAAGTCTGTATATTCATGTTTTTAAATAAAAGAACTAAAGGGTATCAGCTCTGAGGCCAAGTGGCACTACCAAATTCATGCTGACACTTCATTGATCTTTTACTTTCAGTATCAGACTTGTTTTGGATAAACGAAGTTTCACAGCAAAGCTGAGGAGTACCCTAACAATTGAGAAACATGGTCACCTTGGACCTTTGATCCTTGTATATCACAGCACACATGTACCTACTGTACTGCTAGTAAAAGGGCTGGGCATCACTTGAGGAGCACCTGAGGACAGGTCTGAGGACATGAGTGAAGCACAGTCTTTCATGTAGGTGAATGAATTGATCACTGTGGATAAAATCCTGTCAATATCAAGGAAAGTGACTTGTATTAATCAAAAGGATAACAGAATCCTTAATAATGAGAAAGCACTCTTCTAAGAAGAAAGCTATTATTTAGCAGAAACGATTGGCATGAGGCTGTTTAATGGTGAGTGCACAATATGTTTTCTTCACTTATTTTTTGCAGCTGGGAACCAGAAAACAAATAGCAAGACAATTTAGTTGATTATTATCCACATGATTGCTATTAAACCATAGTATCTCTTAATAAACTCATTATTTACATGTAAGTAGTATAACAAAAATTGTCATTAATGTTTAAGAACTTATCTGATACACTAATCAATCTGTATTATTTTAAACAGATTGAAAGGGCATCCTCTTTTCTAGAAGTACTTAAGCAATTTGTGATGGTATGCAATTGTGCTCCCTCTCAGTGTTGCAGTTCTGACGAACTGAATGGGTGAATTAGTGCTCCAAGGGCAAAAGCACATAAGAAGCCCCTTTGAAACAAATTGAGAAAAACTGAATAAATTCTAGTTTTAGTTATGTTAATGAGACTTTGAAGGGATAGTACAACTACGAATCACAAAGATCTTACAACAATGCTGGCTTGCGGTAGCTAGTCGGAAATGCCTTTCATAACTCAAAGGCATGGTATCATTTTCTTATGATCAACAGACTGCCAAGACCTATTATTTTGTTTCAAAGGCAAAGTATTTTTTTGCCTCGTGCTGACAAAGGGCATGACTTTATCATGGACAGAAAAATGACAAACCAAAACAAAGCAAACAACAACAAAAAAAATCAAGCAGTTAGTCATTCTCTAACATAGTTATCTTGAATCTTGAGTCTTATTCTAGTCATGTGGCAAAACAAAACATTCTGTCATGGAAGTCTATTGCCTCTGTATTAGCCTGTCTGCATAAGTCAAGCTCATAAGATATGATTTCTCCTATGAAAGCCTGTTCATTTGCCATTTTCTCCAGTAACTCTTCTGTTTGCTTATTCAGTTTCAGTTTTTATTTTCTTTAATATGTCAGCTTGGAGTTGTGCACAGAACAGTACTAACAGATGAAGCCCTGACAGTACGAATTACATTTAAACCACAATTACATGATACATCCTGAGTCTCATCAGATTTCCCCACCCTTCCCCACCCCAGTGTGGCATTGTACAGGGTATTCAGTAATCTGCAGTTGTGTCTTCTTTCCCATCTTGTCTTGTATTTTGGGACTACTTTCACCATGACACCTACCACCATTAGGTGAATGAAAGCACCACAGTTAGGACCTGGAGGAGCACAAAAAGTGAGAACATAACACCAGGAAAAGAGGTAGAAATTAAGCATGTGTATAACAATGCTAACTGCATTATTATTTTGTCTAATTTTTTTTTTTTATAACTATTAGATATAGACTATTAATATAATGATACTTGAATTCAACTGTTTCAATTGTTCTTGGCTTTACATAGATACGGGATGTGTTTCTTTGCCCGTAACAAGATTTTGAACTCAGCCTACACATCTTTTGAGATCTCAACTATGAATTGTGCTGCAATAAAACATGTGGTTGCAAGAGTTTGTGATGGATCTAACTTGGTTATTCTTGCATACTTCTTCAAACTATGGTACAGGGATTTCCTGGCTGTCCTAAATTACAAAGGTTAGGTGTCTTCTGTGAAAACGAAGAAACAAATAAAATACAACCCAACGACCCACACAAACCCCAAACACACACACACACACACATCATCTTTATTCATCCCAAGAGAAAAACTCTTGTTTCCAAAAATCTGGTGGCTATCTGATCCCTCATATCTAGAATACTGATGGAGATCTAATTCCATTTTGATTCATGCCAAGCTACTGCCTGAATGACATCTGAAACCAAGCAGAGTTCTGCAAACTCTTTCTGGAATAGACAAAAAGTATGCCCTTTCCCCATTTTGAAGTGTACTGCCATCTCAAATGTATTAGATATTCTTTATTTAAGACTGTGTAGGTAGAACTGCCCAAGTTCTTTTTAACGTTTGTCTTTATAAACTTGATTATTTTGCAGTTCCTTTAGTTCCTACTCAGAGAAAAGTTCTAACCATATAGCTGGTTTTGTCACAAAATTTTCACTTCCTCTCAAAGAAGCCCATGTTATAGCACTTTGCATTCTCATACAGTTTGATCTGTATGAATACAAATTTGACTGTATAATTCTTTTTCTGGAGTATGTGATAGCTTTAGCACCATTTCATTCCACTTTACATTCAACTACTTTAAAAAGATGTATCCTTAGTGTAGATTATACTTGGTAAAGCCAGTTACTAGTATCTTACTGTTATATGATTCATCATGTATCAGAAATAGATTTTCTAGCAAGATGTCATAATTTACTAGACATTCTAGTAGTAGTAACAATTTTTACTCACACTGCTCCCATAGTCTCACAGGTTTTCAATAGCAAAGGATAAAAGTGGCACAACTGGGACACTACTTATTTTATTGGTGTTTGCTTTTATTTTGGTGTTCTCTGTTATTATAATGATGTCTAAAATGTTAATATTTGGATGTCTCCCTAGGACTGCATAATTCACTAATGCATATTCAGATTTTACCTCTAAGATCTCAGTTCATTCCTTATCCAGTTTAACTGTCCCATTCTTTAAAAGACATTTCAAGTGCTAAAACTGTAAAACTAATTTCAATAGGCATATTCTTCTCTGCATCCAAGATTTTTATATATATATATTGACATCACCTTTTTATGGGAAAAGATAAAAAAATATTCAGAGAAAAGCTAATGATAATTACTAATAACAAAATTAAAAGCCCAAATGCTATTTTTCAAAGAGTTAGAACCCTTGAGAAATGTAGAGCAAGACCAAAAAACCCTCACACAAATAGCTATCTAAAAACTGCAGAACTCAACCATTTTGTAAACATTTTCTACTCCATATAAAGCATGCAAACATTTTGTACTCTACATATCTGACAACATTTATGAACACAAAAATCTTCTCTGGTGTCAAAACTCTCAAAATCAGAATACTTAAAGACCACCAATCACTCTTATAAACACAAACACACTGCTTCCCAGTACAGAATGAATAATTATAGCCTGGAAAGAGTACAGTTGCAGGCTTCTTTGATGGTGGTGTGTTTTAGTGGTTTTTCATAGGTAAGTTATCCCTAGAGTTCCTATTTTGCTGTTTTACCTGAGAGACTGTTGTGCCATGTGTAGCCATGAAGTACAAATGAGAAAATTCAAGTAGCTTGGAAGGAAGAAATTGTTGGTTTAGGTTATTACTGGTGTCTCAGAGATCTTTAAAACAGATAGTTGTGATATGTCAGAAATGAAAGAGAAAAGAGTGTGAAAGGCTGGTAACAGTTAAAATAAATGTTAGTTTCTAGTTCAGCCTGATGAAAGATATTACTAATTCCTCTGTAGCAGCTTGAGAATAGCTATGGATAAAAGCTTAATTAGAACAAGTTATACAGCTTAGCTTAAAATGGATTGGAAAGAAGAATATTAGCTCAGTTTAAGATGAATTTGGGATACAAGTTCTTAATGAAATTATGTAGAATCTCACTAACAAGATCAAATTCATTAAATATAATTATATGTAGCAGTATAAATACAGCAAAGGCAGAAAATAAAAAAGTACAAAAATTTAAACAATTTATAAAGCTGGAGATCTTAGAATTTATAAAGCTTGACATAATGTCCGTTTGTGAAGACATAATGGGAAAATGAAATAATTCGATTACATTAAACAAGAATGTAATACTATTCTTAAAAAATGAAAGTGGTGTAAAAGAACAGTAGTACTGATTTTAGATGAGGCAAAATTCCCCTTAGCATTGATACAGAAGACATCCAACCAGAAAGCTACCTCTCGGATTTCTCAGCAGTGTCTCCATGACCTTACCCTCTGCTTCTTTCCTGTGGCTTTTCAGTCCTATTACCTTTGCCAGACCTGACCCTCTTTTCTAATTCTCTTCTTCTAGATCAAATATATAGTTCCCTTTTTTGTCTCTCACTCCTAGTCTTAGTTTCTATATTAGTGCCCTGGCTCATGCAGAGATCCTTAATCTCTTAATGATTAATATAAAAAGGGTTCTTATAGTCCTAGAATAGATTTTGTTTGAGACAGAGCCTCAGGGCATTTTTTTTTTGGTTGAAGTTCAGCGGGTTTCTGCTGAGACATTTTTGGAAGCATATCATCTAGCCAGATTTTTCTATTTTCATTGCAACAGACCTTCCATACATCTTTGCTGAATTTCATGCCGCTACATTGAGGAAATCGAAAAACTTCAGATCATAATGTTCCTTATTTGTGCTGCTACTAATCCTGCAAATCCAGATCTGGACTCAATACCATACATCCTGAATATTATGGAATGTAAGAAAATATGTACTTCCTTCCTAAGATCTTCTGTGAGAAATAAAACCTTGCACAAACACGCTAACTATTATCTTCTAGTGAGAAGTTCTTCTACAGAAGGCATTTTTGTTTTGTCAGATAATTTGTACTGATTGAGTTGAAAGATTTCACAGACATGCAACAGTTTTAATTAAATATCACTGGAGCTTCAGAAGTGGGAATGTTGCCTTAAGAAGAAAAGCCAAACACGTTTTCTTTTTCTTTTGTGTCAGGGTCTCCTGATTTCTCTCCAAGATAAAGCATGGGGGTAGAGAAGGAGCAAATAAGAAGTCTCAGGACACATAAAAAAGGATATTATAAATGTTTAACAGAAAAAAAATTAATGGAATTGGGCTAGTATCACAGAGGAGACATTTGGGTCTGGTACGAACAAGAAAAGTGGGCAGCTGACTCCTACAAGTACTTTGAAGATATCAGTTTCAGTTCTTTGCTCCTGTTGAGACATGGGGCAATATCATGTAAACACTACCTGTTTCACCCCTTGGAAGTGTTGAATTGAATTTTATTTTCAGAATGTGCAATTACTTTAGTAAGTCTTTATAGTACATCATGTTCAACACTCAAGAACTGTGTTTGAACTAAGGTATATACTTAAAAATATACATATATTTAATATTCGGTGATGATTAGTCCAGTGATGGAGAACTTGCACATTCTTCATGATCTGTTCTAATATTTAGCTACATTTATGGTTAAAAATCAATGTGAATTTGTACCACAAATTACTTTAATTCTAACCAATGGTTTTAGTTAGTTGTTGTGTGATAGACTGAGAAAACGAAGATATTTTTCTTGTTGTGAAGCTGTGATCAAATTACACTATTACTGTATATTAATAAATTGGATAGAACAAATTAAGAATTCCATGTTTCAGCATGATTTACTAACCTTTTAGTCTTACAGGTACTCATGTCTAAATCCTTTAGTTCCTGTTTTCAAAACACTTCATGTCTTGTGCATAGCAATGGCTTGATCAGTGGCTTGATAAGGGACTGACGCATCCTATGAGGAAAGGCTGAGAGAACTGAGATTGTTCAGCTCAGAAAGAAAAGAAGCTTAGAGAGAGGATTTTAAAAATCTATAGAAAAACCTGGAGGGAGGGTACAAAGTGTACAGACCCAGGCTTTTTTCAGCAGTACCCAATGACAGGACCAGAGGCAATGGGCACAAACTGAAACAAAGGAGGTTCCTTATGAAAATCTGGAAGCATTTTTCTGCTGTGAGGATGACTGAGAGTGACCTCCTTGGAGGTGTTAAAAAGCCATCTGGATACTCTCCTGTGTAATTGTCTAAGTGGCATTGCTTGAGCAGGAGGGTTGGATTACATGTGCTCCAGAGGTCCCTTCAACCTTAATCATTCTGTGATTCAGTGATTTAACTGCCTACAAATAGGTCCCCAGTGCAGGCTAAGGTCCCCTAGAATATTCCACTGCAGTGATTTGAAAACAAAAATTAAGATTGCTGTGAATTATTTATGAATTACCATGTGTATGTAGAAGTCCGCGTATCTATAGTGAAGCACTAGAAGAAACAACGAAAGAAGGACCAGAAGCTATAAGTTAGCATCATATGTGTTATTTCATTCAAATGAAGAGGAGGAGCAAGCTGACATAAAAATGAGGTATCAAGATGAAGTGGTAAAAAGATAGAATCAGCTACAGAATGAGGATTATACTAGACGATCTTTAAAGGTCTCTTCTGACCCAAACCAATCTCTGATTCCATGATTTTATAAGAGCATTAAGAGTTGTGAAATTCAGAAATTTTGCATGAAACCTAGGAAGAATAAAACAAAATAATGATGCAAATGATCCCAAGCAGCACTCATTCAAACAAGATTGAAGAGGAAGTTGAAAATCAGTTTTTTGTCATGAATGAAGAAGAATTCCAGAGATTTAGTGAGGTCTTAATAGATAGCTTGCCTCATCCTGTTTTACATACAAGCAAGAGGGTGCACACACCATTCTCTCTTATGGCCTTGGTCAGACCACATTCACACATGTACTTTGATGCTTATTGTATCTGTGTGTGAGAACATGAATAGGTAGAATTAATTTAGAGATTAAAAAAATAAAAAACAAACCAAACATTTCCTCCCATGAGGTGTCTCATTATTTTATTTTTTTTTTAATACTACTTTCCAAATAGAGCCAAAAGGATAATTAAAGGAGTGGAACATCTCCTTTATGAGGAAAGGCTGAGAGAGCTGGGTCTCTTTAGCTTGGAGAAGAGGAGACTGAGGGGTGACCTCATTAATGTTTACAAATATATAAGGGGTGAGTGTCACAAGGATGGAGCCAGGCTCTTCTCAGTGACAACCAATGTCAAGACAAGGGGCAACGGGCATAAACTGGAACACAGGAGGTTCCATTTAAATTTGAGAAAAAACTTCTTCACAGTGAGGGTGACAGAACAATGGAATAGGCTGCCCAGGGAGGTTGTGGAGTCTTCTTCTCTGGAGACATTCAAAACCCGCCTGGAGGCCATCCTGCGTAACCTCATCTAGATAGGTGTTCCTGCTCTGGTAGGGGGATTGGACTACATGATCTTTTGAGGTCCCTTCTAATCTGTAACATTCTGTGATTCTGTGATTCTGTGAAATGCCACCCCTAATTCAGAACTGGATTTCTCTTGTGTGGGGTGTCTTCAGAACCCAACCTTTGTGAAATGGCCTGGATAACGACGGCTGCTAATAGGAATCTGAGTGCAACCACTGTGTGATTGAAATACACAAAATTATCAGAGAGTACGTTTGTCTTATAATTTAAAAATATTTTGAAATAATCAACTTGCAAAAAATATTTTTTTTAAATGTGAACATTTGTAACAGGAAGACAGACGTTGGAGCAGGAAGAGGGCAGCAGCCAAACAGGGTTTGACACTGTAGGAAATTCAGCCTAGACATAGCCTCCCTCCATGGGGCACCTGCATCCGTCCAGGGGCCACTTGCATTGGGCAGCATGTGGAACCTTTTAATGGTATGTGGGACCTTGCAGGGTGTTTTGCTTCTATGCAGGTCACTGAGCAGTCATGAGTGGTGGGGGTTCATCTGGTACTGGAGTAGCCACCTCTACCACAGAGACCATTAGGAAACCCCTGCAGGGAGGGTGATGGAGACCTACACAGCCTGTTGAGGGGGTTACATACTTACTTCTGTGTGTGTGTGAATGTCTGTATGTGATTGGAGCTTCTTGAAATTAATTAGAGAAGAGTGTGTAGAAATTTGTACATGTTTCTGAGTTATTAGTTTAGTAAAAAAGAGGTTGTGTGGCTTTAAAGACTTCTGGTGCTCGACCAAAAGGATGGTGGGGACAGGAAGGAATTGAATGCCTCTGGCTCCTGAAATATCTTTGTGGTGCTCAGCTGGTCCAAACTACGGAAAGAATTGGCTTTAAAAATCCATAGTCCTCTTCCTTGGGATGAAGATCAGATAGGTCAGACTGTGGAAGACATCTTTTAAAATAAGAGAGGAAAACAGATGATCAGTATATTAATTTGTCTTGCCTGTTAATGACTGCTGTTCAAGAAGGGATTTAATCAGGAGGCTGATCTTCAGAAGCTGAAACGATGTTTAGATCAGGGGTGTCAAACACATTTTCACCGGGGCCCACATCAGGCAACAGTGAGAGTGATG